>NC_134907.1:16923493-16925993 GCF_041734735.1 Babylonia areolata
AGCAAGCAGTGTGCCCTCAGAACGTAAAAAACCAGAACACAGGCATTACTGAACGCCACCCAAAATGACTCAGCAGCTGTGCAGGGTCTCCTCTTGTGTGTGTGTGTGTGTGTGTGGCCTCCTGGCGACCAAACATCGATAGTCTTCCATGATGACTGCCGACGCTGGGACTGTGACGGACGAACCTGGATGTGGCTGTGGGAGGGTGGGGATGGGGGATGGGACTCCGAATGAGCGACGTGGGGGTAATACCACTGAAACGGTGCAGATAACAGGGCAGCTTTTTTTTTTTAATAATAAAATAAAATAATAATAACAATAATAAATTATTTTTTTAAATGGTTTCAGCTTCTCAAGGTGTCAAACAAATCCACATATCACTGTATTGTATTTCTCTCTTTTTTTTTTTATCACAACAGATTTCTCTGTGTGAAATTCGGACTGCTCTCTCCAGGGAGAGCGCGTCGCTACATACACTACAACGCCACCTATTTATTTTGTTTTTTTTTTTTTTTCCTGCGTGCAGTTTTATTTGTTTTTCCTACCGAAGGGAGAATTTTGGCCAGGAACAACCCTCTTGTCGCCGTGGCTTCTTTTACGTGCGCTAAGTGCATGCTAGCACACGGGACCTTGGTTTATCGTCTCATCCGAATGACTAGCGTCCAAACCTCCACTCAAGGTCTAGTGGAAGGGTGAGAAAAATCGGCCGCGGCTGAGCCGTGATTGGAACCAGCGCGCTCAGATTCTCTCGCTTTCTAGGCGGACGCGTTACCTCTAGGCCATCACTCCACTACAGCACAACAGCTAGACTGATGCCTAACCAGCAGTTTCAGTTTCAGTTTCAGTAGCTCAAGGAGATGCTTGACCAGCAGCGTAACCCAACGCGCTTATTAGTCAGGCCTTGAGGAAAAAAAAGGGGGTGAATAAATAATAGATAAATGCACAAAAAAGAGAACCTACTACTAAAAAAAATATGTAACCAGCAGCATAACCCAACGCGCTTAGTCAGACCTTGAGTGCATACATATCTATTTGCACAGATGTATATCAGAGTGTGTGTTTTCTGCCAGAGCACAATACTTTATGTTGTCATGCATTCTTCTCTTTTTCGGTTCACCATATCTTATATAAATGTTACAGCCTGGCCAACTACGGTGGCCGTAATTATTATCGGGGTTGAGGAGGAGGAGAGAAAGATCGAAAATGAGTGAGGAGGGGGGGCGGGAAGGAATAAGAGAGTGAAAGAGAGAGACAGACAAACACAGAGAGAGAGAGAGAGAGAGAGAGAGAGAGAGAGAGAGAGAGAGAGATAGAGACATGCAGAGATACATATATAGACAGACAGACAGAGAGGGAGAGAGAGGGAGAGAGAGAGGGGGGGGGAAGGAGGGAGGATACAGAGAGAGAGAGATCTATACAGGTACAGAGAATTACAGATAGATACAGAGAGAGAGAGAGAGAGGGAGGGAGGGAGTGAGGGAGGGTACAGAGTGATATACAGACAGATACACCGCACACCGGACCTCGGCTTATCGTCTCGTCCCCCCAAAAAAATGACCAGAAGCTCAGCTAGCTTTCATGTTTCCAGTCAAACCTGGGAGAGTGGGCGAGACCCGGGATTCGAACCCAGACCCTCACGGACAATGTAGTGAGTGATAAGCCGCTTCATCATTCTGCCACCTTCCCCACTGTCTGTCAAAGTAATAATGATGATGATGACAATAATGACGACGACGACGACGACAACAACAACAACAAAATAATAATAATAACAATAACAGCAACAATCATCATCATTATCATCATCATAACAATTTAAAGAAGAAGAAGAAGAAGAAGAAGAAGAAGAAGAAGAAGAAGAAGTGGAGGAGGAGGAGGAGAAATTCGTTCGTAAAAACCCATCACCACATATTGCTTTCTCTGTTCACTTGTTTGTGTCCTTTAAAACCGGTTCTTATACTACAACACCAACACAATCTACCCCCCCCCCCAAGCCCCCCCCCCCCCCCCATCGGAAGCAATCATGTGACAAGAAAAAAAAAAGGGGGGGGTGGGGGGGTGGGGGAGAATACACCCTTCTTCCTTCCTTCCTTATCCCCCGCCCCCTTCCCCCTCTCCACCCCCTTCCTCTCTTCTTCCTTCAGATTGTCGACAGGAGTTACTGGGGCTTTTATGCAAATTCGATCCGTTTGATCTTTCTCTCACAAGGCCTTGGCGACCAAGTGCCCCCCCCCCCGCCCCCCCCCCCCCCCAAGAGGGGATAAGGGGGGTGGGTAGGGTGGGGCTGGGGGTTATGCGTGGCTCTGATTGAAGCTTTGGTGGACGGCCCTGGAGCGTCTCCATCGATTTCTGGACTGAATGAGAATTGGCCGATATCGGTGGGGGTTTTTTTGTGTGTTTTTTTTCTTTTCCGTTTTCGTTGTACGTGGTGTGTGTGTGTATGTGTGTGTGTGTGTGTGTGTGTGTGTGTGTGTGTGTGTGTTGTGCGAGTAGGGTGTTG
>NC_134907.1:16935993-16938493 GCF_041734735.1 Babylonia areolata
AAATCAAACGAAAAAAAAAAAAAGATAATAAAATAAATAAATAAAAAGACATAATTTTAACGGCGTCCATATGGCGCGTCTTCATCGTCAAACTGTTTAGGGGAAAAAAAAAAAAAAAAAAAAGAAAGAAAGAAAGAAGGAAACGCTGTTTCATTGTAATCGATTGCCGCTCTATTTTTGGGAGGGGGGTAAGGGGGTAGTGTGTGTGTGTTTGGGGGGGGGGGGGGGCGGGGGGGGGGGGGGTGTGTGTGTGTGGGGGGGGGGGGAGTTAAACCGAACTGTCTGTATGGCAAATCTCTATATCGGTCAAACATATTGAAAATTCTGATTTCATAATCATCAATCCCTAATTCCTCTTCAGTTTTGAATGGCGGAGGGAGGGAGGGGGGGGGGGGGAGGAGCGACGGAGAGGGAGGGGGGGGGGGGGGAGAGAAATTTCGAAAGTATTTCTGGCATGGACAACAACGGGCAGTCATGAACTATTACAATGCATCACTCTCAAGCATGACTTGAGGATAGGAAAGTCATTGCGGTGGGGGGGGGGGGGGGGGGGGGGGGTAGGGGGTGGAAGGGTAGAGGGTTAGCTGGTGTGGGGGTCGGCGTGGGCGGGGTAGGTGGGTGGGGAGGTTGGGGGATGGGGGGGGGGGGGGGGGGGTGGTGGTTAGGAGTAAAATGGATAGCTTACGTGAGTAGGATGAACATTGACATTTCGGAGAGAGGTATGATGTAAAGCCCTCAAAGATCGCCCCGGCTTGCTTGCATTATATTTCTCTCTCTCTCTCTCTCTCTCTCTCTCTCTCTGTGTGTGTGTGTGTGTGTGTGTGTGTGTGTGTGTGTGTGTGTGTGTGTGTGTGTGAGGAAGAGAGAGAGAGAGAGAGACAGAGAGAGACAGAGACAGAGACAGAGACACACAGAGCCAGAGAGAAACAGACAGACAGACAGACAGAGAGAGAGAGAGAGAGAGATTGTGTGTGTGCGCAACATATCTGCGTACCTGTATAAGTGCGAATATAGATGCGTGCTCGTGCGTGCGTGCGTGCGTGCAAGTGTGTATGTGTGTGTGTGTGTGTGTTTGTGCGCGCGCGTACGTGTGTGTGTGCGAGTTGTACGTGTGTGTACGTACATGGACGCATTGTCCTCCTCCCATCAACTAAACAACTTCTCCGTTAACTCACTCAGTACGGCCAGTCCTCTCTTCTCCTCTACACAGACCCCTCGGATGTCCAGTGGGTGTCTGAATGACCCAACCTTTAGCTTCCGTCGTCAGAACTGTGGTATTCTTTGTCAACATTCACCTCTTCAGTATAAGAGCGTTCCGCTTGCAATATTTTGATGATGGTCATTGGGATGAAACGCTGTTAACGTCGTCTCTTTCGCCGTTCGTATGGAGAGAGTTAAACAACAAGTGTATTGACCCGACAGATGGCAATTACATGTTGCGCAACGTGCGTCGTGTACTGGAGTAGTTCATGAAGAATGACACAAAAAGAAAAGAACGAACGCTGCAACATGAGAAAGCAAAGAAAGAGAGAAAGAAAGAAAAAAAAAAGGAAGGAAGAAATTAAAAGAAAGAAAGGAGAGAAAGAAATTAAAAAGAAAGAGAAAAAAGAAAGGAGAGTAAGGAAGAAACAAAAGAAAGAAACAAAGACAGAAAGAGAAAATACTGAACGAGAAGGGAAAGAAAGGAAGGAGAGAAAGAAAGAAAGAAATTGAAAGAAAATATTGAACAAGGGAAAGAAAGAAAGAAAGAGAAAATACTGAAGGAGAATGGAAAGAAAAGAAAGAAAGGAGAGAAAGAAAGAAAGAGAGAAAGAAAATATTGAACGAGAAAATATTGAACGAATGGAAAGAAAGGAAGAAAGAAAGAAAGAAAGAAAGAAAGAAAATATTGAACGAGAATGGAAAGAAAAGAAAGAAAGGAGAGAAAGAAAGGAAGGAAGGAAGAAAGGAAGGAAGAAAGAAAGGGGAGAAAGAAAGAAACAAAGAGAGAAAATATTGAAGAAGAGAAAGAAAAGAAAGGAGGGGAAGAAATGAAAAAAAGAAAGAAAGAAATGAAGGAAGGAAGGAAGGAAGAAAGAAAGAGAGAGAGAAAATATTGAACGATAAGGGAAAGAAAAGAAAGAAAGACAGAAAGAAAGAGAGAGAACGAAAATATTGAACGAGAATGGAAAGAAAAGAAAGAAAGGAGAGAAAGAAAGGAAGAAAGAAAGAGACAAAGAAAAAAAGAAAGAAAGACAGAAAGAAAGAGAGAGAACGAAAATATTGAACGAGAATGGAAAGAAAAGAAAGAAAGGAGAGAAAGAAAGGAAGGAAGGAAGGAAGAAAGAAAGAGAGAGAGAAAGAAAATATTGAACGAGAAAGGAGAGAAAGAAAGAAAGGAAGACAGGAAGGAAGAAAGGAGAGAAAGAAAGGAAGAAAGAAAGAGACAAAGAAAAAAAGAAAGAAAGAGAGAGAGAGAGAAAACGAAAATATTGAACGAGAAAGAAAATACAGAAAGGAG
>NC_134907.1:16943493-16950993 GCF_041734735.1 Babylonia areolata
TCATTTCCAAATCTGCAGAACACCCCCCCCCCCCCCCCCAATCACCTCCGCCCCTCCCACCTCTCTCCCGCCACCGAAAAAAAAAGAAAAAAAAAAGAAAAAAGTAAAAATAGATCAACCAAAATTATACAAATAATAAGAAAAGAAGAAGAAGAAAAGAAAAAAAAAAAGAAACACTCGATCGTTTTGTGCGTAATATATCACTGCGATAAGATCGGTACAAACCAGCCAAACGTTTGAATAATTTCCTTGTTTATTATTATACATTTAAGCCAAGTGGGTGAGGCGGAGTGGGGAGTGGAGGGGGAGGGGTCTTGGAGAGGGGAGGGGGGTAGGGAGTGAAGGGGAAATTTCTCCGGGAACAAAACTACACAACCAAACGAGAAAGCTCTTCGTTTTTGTGTTGCAAACTACGTGATGACAACAGAGAGAGAGAGCTATTCGTGAACACACCACATGGCAACAGGAAGAAAAAACTCTTACTTTCACCAACTTCTCAACAACACAACAACAACAACAACAAAAACACGAAAATCTCTTCGTTGAAAACATCAAACCGCAACAAAGACAACAACTCCTCGTTAACAAACTACAGCAATAAAGAAATAATCTTCGTTGACAAAATGATACAGCAACACAAAATAAATCCCTCTTTTACAAACAACAGTAACAACAACAACAACAAAAAAACCCTCTTCGTTGACAAAATGATCCAGCAACACAAAACAACCCCCTCTTTTACAAACAAGAGTAACAACAACAACAACAACAACAAAATAAATCATACTGCAACAAAGACAACTCCTCGTTAACAAACTACAACAACAAAAAAACACCTCTCTGTTAACAAAACAACAGAGCAACACAAGGCAAACACCTCCTTTACAACAACAACAACAACGACAACAGAAGAAATCATACGACATAGAAATATCTTCGCTAACAAACTACACAACAACACAAAGCAAACACCTCCTTTACAAGCAATAACAGCAACAACAACAACGACAACAGAAGAAATCATACGACATAGAAATATCATCGCTAACACACGGCAACACAAAGCAAACACCTCCTTTACAACAACAACAACAACAACAACGACAACAGAAGAAATCGTACGACATAGAAATACCTTCGCTAACAAACTACACAACAACACAAAGCAAACACCTTCTTCACAAGCAACAACAGCAACAACAACAACGACAACAGAAGAAATCAGACGACATAGAAATACCTTCGCTAACAAACTATACACAACAACACAAAGCAAACACCTCCTTTACAACAACAACAACAACAAGAACAACGACTACAGAAGAAATCATACGACATAGAAATACCTTCGCTAACACACAACAACACAAAGCAAACACCTCCTTTACAACAACAACAACGACAACAGAAGAAATCATACGACATAGAAATATCTTCGCTAACACACAACAACACAAAGCAAACACCTCCTTTACAACAACAACAACAACAACAACGACAACAGAAGAAATCATACGACATAGAAATACCTTCGCTAACACACAACAACACAAAGCAAACACCTCCTTTACAACAACAACAACAACAACGACAACATAGAAATCATACGACATAGAAATATCTTCGCTAACAAACTACACAACAACACAAAGCAAACACCTCCTTTACAACAACAACAACAACGACAACAGAAGAAATCATACGACATAGAAATACCTTCGCTAACACACAACAACACAAAGCAAACACCTCCTTTACAACAACAACAACAACAAGAACAACGACTACAGAAGAAATCATACGACATAGAAATATCTTCGCTAACACACAACAACACAAAGCAAACACCTCCTTCACAAGCAGCAACAACAGCAACAACAAAAGTAAAGCATACGACGACGAAGACAACTCCCAGTTAGCAAACTACGACGACAAAGAAACTATCTTTCGCTAACAAACAACACAAAACATTTCTTGTAAAGAAAGCAGCAGCAGCAGCAGCAGCAGCAACATTTGTGTAGCGTTCTGAAGATTAAAAAAAAAAAAAAAAAAGAATTGCAAGAGACAGAGACACAATAAGAGAAAGACAGCAATAATAGCCAGACACACAGAAAGAGAACAAAAATCGATAACAAACCCCGGCATTCATTGACACCAGCGTTCTCTCATACCGAAGACGCGCAAAAGGTCACCACCCTGTCTAGCAGCAAAAAAAAAAAAAAAAAAAAAAAAAAAAAAAAAAAAAAAAAACAGCTTCAAGCAAAATACCGATGTCTGCAATCCATTCAGAACAGAGGAGAGAGAGAGAGAGAAAAAAAAAAATAAAAGAAAGAAAACATAATGGAGAAGACGATGACGAGAACGATGATGATGATGATGATGATGATGATGAAATAAGCACTCTCTGGGTATCAACAGGCAAAGGAGAAACACGTGACAGCAGCTTAATAACACTCAACGCCGTCTTCTGGAAGGGGCAAAGGCAACACAACATATTCGTAGGGTATCCCTTTGAGGTATAAAGACACACAGACAAACACACACACACACACACACACACACACACACACACTGATGACATTCATCCGAATGACTAGCGTCCAGACCACCACTCAAGGTGTAGTGGAGGGGGAGAAAATATCGGCGGCTGAGCCGTTGTTCGAACCAGCGCGCTCAGATTCTCTCGCTTCCTCGGCGGACGCGTTACCTCTAGGCCATCACTCCACATGGTCAACAGAAAACGCTGCTCCCACTTCGTAATACCCTTGCATCTCTGGAGGAAAGGGGAAGCATGGTTGTTAGTTAAAGCAGCTCATCTGCCTCGCTAAATGATGGGGCGTAGAGTCTATGGGTTTGTCCGAACGCAGTGACGCCTCCTCGAGAAACCGAAACTGAAACTGAAACTGAAAACCTGCTGCTCTCGCTCACCCACCAAGTCGTGCACGAGTTTCAGTTTCAGTAGCTCAAGGAGGCGTCACTGCGTTCGGACAAATCCATATACGCTACACCACATGTGCCAAGCAGATGCCTGACCAGCAGCGTAACCCAACGCGCTTATACGACAGTTTCAGTTTCAGTTTCAGTAGCTCAAGGAGGCGTCACTGCGTTCGGACAAAAGCATATACGCTACACCACATCTGCCAAGCAGATGCCTGACCAGCAGCGTAACCCAACGCGCTTAGTCAGGCCTTGAGAAAAAACAAAAAACAAAAACAAAAAAAAAAAACAAAAAAAAAAACAAAAAAAAAAACACAAAAAAAACGGGGGAATAAATAATAGATAAGCTTGCATAAATAAATAAATAAATAAATAAATAATAATTATAATATAGAAAAAGGTAGTAGTAATAATATTAGTAATACTAATAAAATGATAATAATAAAACATAAATAAATAAATAAATAAGACAACAATGGTGATAAATAAGCGAATAAATGTAAAACATGAAGACACACATTCACACATACACCCACACATGCATAACAGAAATGCACCAAACATGCAGTTTCACATATATGAAAGCACAGTCAAATACATATAAACGTACATGAGCTCCAACACACACACACACACACACGCATTACCGTGCACCTCCTCTACCCCCCTCCTCCACACACTCATTTCTAGTGTAAGTATCGCAGCTTCCACGGCACACACACACACACACACACACAAACACACACTCACAGAGATGAACACTTACTTGTACAAGCACATACGACAACGACGCAACACACAGAATGATCACAACACGGGTACGATTTATGCGTGGCTCTTGCTTCTTGGCATTTTTCGATTTTTCTCTGCTAAATATGTAATTTAAATAACAACAAACCCACAACCAGTTATCTGCTGAATATGTAACTAATAACAACAAAAAAAAACAAAAAACACAACAACCTTGAAAGTAGATATAACCTAAGTAAACAAGTCATTATCAACTCTAATCCGTTTCCTTCTTTGCCATCATTAAAAAAATAAAAAAATAAAAATAATAAAAATAAAATAAAATAAAATAATATCGATCAACAGAATTACTGACAAGGGCAGACGAACAGATCAGACAAGATCAACGCATTAAACACACACACACACACACACACACACACACACCCGCCCTAACGAGTCGGTCTCTAAGATCGATTTCTATAAAAATTAGAAAGTCTGGGAATCGACAGAGATGATTCTCCTGCCAGTCTTCACACCAGACGGGTGGGGGAGGAAGCCCATAGTGTGTGTGTGTGTGTGTGTGTGTGTGTGTGTGTGTGTGTTGGGTGGGGGGGGTGGTGGAGAGGGGGCTAGGGGGGTTGAGGAGGGTGGTGGGGGTGTGTGTCTGGTACTGACAGACAGCAGACACAGGTTATAAATACCAGCAGATGTCAAAAGGATTTTCTCATGCCAGACAACGAGAACAAAAGAGAAACAAAAGGGAGAGAGAGAGAGAGAAGAGAGAGAGAGATGAAAACAAGAAAAAGAAGAAGAAGAAAGAAAGAAGAAGAAAAAGAAAGAAAAACGAGAGAGAGACAGACAGAGAAAGAGAAGAAGAAGAAAGAAAAACGAAGAAAAACGATAGAGATCGAGAGAGAGAGAGAGAGAGAGAGAGAGAGAGAGAGAGAGACTGTGTGTGAACGAGAGCCAATAAGGCAGAGAGAAGAAGAAGAAAAAGATAAAGAAGAAAGAAGAAGAAAAAAAGAAGAAAAACGATACACAGAGCAAGAGAGAGAGAAAAAAGAGAGAGAGAAGAGAGAGATAGAAGAAGAAGAAAGAAAAAGAAGAAAGAAGAAGAAAACAAAAACAAAAAACAACAACGAGAGAGCGAGTGAGAGAGAAAGAATGAGAGAGAGAGAAACAGAGAGACAGAAGAGGGAGAAAAAAAAGAAGAAGAAGAAAAAAAAAACGAGAGTGGGAGAAGAAGAAGAAGAAGAAAAAAGACGATGATGATGACAGGTTGATGATGATGATGATGATGATGATGATGAAGACGTCGACGGTGTACAGAACCAAACTAACCCATCAGCTCCCTCGCTTCATCCTGATCGACAGGCCAGACACAGCGGCGATTGGCTGAAGTAATGACACAGCGACGGACGACGGTCAGTGTTTGTGCCCGACGGGCAAATGAACACATCATTATCTGGACGAGACGGGCGTTTCGCTTCGCGAGACTGTACAACTAATGTGCAATTTCTGTGTGTGTGTGTGTGTGCGTGCTTGTGCGTGTGCGCATGTCATTTTTAGTAATCTATACCCTTTTTTTTTTGTTGGATGTTTACAGTTGTAAATATTGTTGTGCAATACCCTATTGTCTTAACATGAGTATGTGTGTGTGCGAAGGGGGTGGGTGGGGTGGTAGTCTATCGTCAGCTATTGGAAATTCTTATTTGACTAGTTTTTATCTCTTCTTATGTTGTGCATGATGATGTTATGTCAGTGTTTACAACGAGCCTGTGATTGCACAACTTAATTTCCATGTGGATTAATAAAGTGTTTTTGATTTGATTACTGCCCAGTCAGCTGAAACGGTATTCTAATGACGCCAGGAACGCTCTGAGGACTTTTCACAACACTTTGATTTTGTTTGTACAGTTGCTTGTTCTTTCTGTGACCGTTGTGGACAGGATAACATGACGATTGTTCAACAGGACAATAACAGAATCATGATTAATTAAATTAAAAGGTGCTGGAAAAGAGATACTTTCACCAAACGTTCATCAAAACGTGAGTAAGCGCGCTGGGTAACGCTGCTGGTCAGGCATCTGCTTAGCAGATGCGGTGTAGCGTATGTTTTGTCCAAAAGCAATGACGACGCCTTCCTGAGCAACTTTACTGACCTGAACTCACCAAAACTATAACTATATGAGGCCACACAATACCATCATCATCCACAAGAACAGTTTAACTTCAAACTCTCTAACAGCTATGGTACAGGTAGCCTGGATTATAAAACAAAGCCTCTTAATTAAAATTTGGTACTAATTTTTGTCGACAACTTTCGGGAAAAAAACAAAAACGGTAACCAAATTATTTGTTCTTATTCTTAAACATGTTAAGAACAATCGAAAATGATATAAAGATCATCGGCGATTTTGTTTCTCTTCAACAACAAAATAAACACAGATCAATTCATCAAGAACGATGATTTCATATGTTCAAACCATTCAAAATCAACATCGAACATCATAATCAGGGGAACAGAGCAAAAGAAGATCGTTAATTAAAAACTGTCCTCACTAGATAAATCGCCACATAAGCGAAACTCTAAGATTGACGTCTTGCCAATCAGAAAAGTCCAGAGCTAGGTTACTCAAGTGATCTTAGCTGAGCTAATTTTGCTTAGCATTCAAAATTTTCCTAAGCCCATGGGATTTCCAGGACTGACAGTAGAACAGACTTAGGAGCATTTTTACCGCTAAGGCAAACTCAGTGCTGCTACAGTTTCAGTTTCAGTAGCTCAAGGAGGCGTCACTGCGTTCGGACAAAACCATATACGCTACACCACATCTGCCAAGCAGATGCCTGACCAGCAGCGTAACCCAACGCGCTTAGTCAGGCCTTGAGAACACACACACACACACACACAAAAACAACAAAAAAAACAACAACAAAAAACAAAAACAAAAAAAAAACAAAAACGGGGGAATAAATAATAGATAAGCTTGCATAAATAAATAAATAAATAATAATTATAATATAGAAAAAGGTATTAGTAATAATATTAGTAATACTAATAAAATGATAATAATAAAACATAAATAAATAAATAAATAAGACAACAATGGTGATAAATAAGCAAATAAATGTAAAATATGAAGACACACATTCACACATACACCCACACATGCATAACAGAAATGCACCAGACATGCAGTTTCACATATATGAAAGCACAGTCAAATACATATAAACGTACATGAGCTCCAACACACACACACACACACACACGCATTACCGTGCACCTCCTCTACCCCCCTCCTCCACACACTCATGTCTGGTCTAAGTATCGCAGCTTCCACGGCACACACACACACACACACACAAACACACACTCACAGAGATGAACACTTACTTGTACAAGCACATATGAAAGCACAGTCAAATACATATAAACGTACATGAGCTCCAACACACACACACACACACACACACACACACACACACATTACCTTGCACCTCCTCTACCCCCTCCTCCACACACTCATTTCTAGTCTACGTATCGCAGCTTCCACGGCACACACACACACACACAAACACCCACTCACAGAGATGAACACTTACTTGTACAAGCACACACACATACGCCCATATCTCCCACCCCCAACCCCACACACGTACATACAAAGATATATATATATATATATATATATATATATATATATATATATATATATATATATATATACACGTTCCAATATCCTGTTGCTCCCACAGTGTAGGCATGCATACACTCACATACCTCATCCTCTACCCCACCTCCCCCCGCACTCCCACCTCCCCTCACAC
>NC_134907.1:16955993-16963493 GCF_041734735.1 Babylonia areolata
TACTTGACAAGGAAGGCGGGACTGGGGGAAGGGGGGGGGGACCTGGGGGCAGGGGGGAGGAGCTTCGAGGTTGGGGTGCGGACATGGCCATCCAGGTTTGACCAAAGTGATATATATCTTCATCCTACTCAAACTAGGCGTACGATGGCTCAGTGGTTAAAACGTCTGCCAGAAAAGGGGACTCAGTCCTGAAGTGGCGACCACCCTAGAGGCGCGGGTTCGAACCTGCTGAGGACCTGAGGGGGGGGGGGGGGGGGGTTAAGGCAGTACAAGGGCATCCAGGAGTCATGACCTGGGTGTGGCCCGGGCACCCTTAGAGTGTAAGGAGTTAAAGGCTGAAACATTTGACTGAGGGGGGCTTCTTCTCTGAAAATATTGTACTGTCCAGCTTTCCCTGGAGTTTCTTATCACTCCTGTTGCCAATTTGGGTTGTTTCTTTTCTGAAAGTTAAAAGAAAATCCGAACTAATTTTTTTTTTAATTATAATAGATAATTTTATGAATAAACAATGAGGCCTTGTGAATGGAGAGAATTACCACTCTTTACTAACTGTTCATTTTATCATATCATATCGAGAGAACTAACACCAGGTGTGGCAAAGGGAAAAAAAAAAACACATGGACAACGATTACTCAAATACAAAAATCAATTACACATGGACTCATGAAAAAGAGGCAATTACCATGGAAGACGCTGACGTAAAATCGCTGCATATATTCATTTTAAAATGTTGTAATTCATAATTAATCATACAACTATTCAATAACTATTACTTCATGATTCAATCGTTATATAATCATTACGCTGAAAGGCACTAACTTTGGTGTTCATAATATTTGGCTTGCATAACACCATCCTACTGCTATTACTACTACCACTACTACTACCATTCTTCTTCTTCTTCTGTCTTTTTCCTCTTCTAAATCAGATCATACTCTTTACTGTTCAGTCGATCGTATGGTGCTAACAACAACAATCACCACAATCATGTAATCATAAATAGGTATTTATTTAAAGAAGGGCATATTTCTTAAACTGTAGAATATTTCATGATGAACAAAATAAAATGTGTAAATCGATACCAGACACAAACAGAAATCAGTCAAATCAATCGATCAATCAATCAATCAATCAGTGCAGGAAAGAAATATTATATATAAACAAATGCATGAACAACAACAACAACAACAACAAAACCGAGCCATCAAATAAATAAGTAAATAATCAGTCAGTCAGACCATAAAGGAAAAAAACGTTACAAATGTTAAGAACCATCAATAAATAAGTAAATAATCAATCAGTCAGACCATAAAGGAAAGAAACGTTATAAATGTTAAGAACCATCAAATAAACAAGTAAATAATCAAGCAGTCAGACCATAAAGGAAAGAAACGTTATAAATGTTAATTGTTAATTGTTGCTTATAGTCCAGCCGACCGCACGGGACCATATCAGGACTGTCAAACCACTCAAGTGCTCAACCGCGTCAACACAAAACTGTCAACATTATAAATAAAGACGGGCGCAATAGCCGAGCGGTTAAAGCGTTGGACTGTCAATCTGAGGGTCCCGGGCTCGAATCTCGGTGACGGCGCCTGGTGGGTAAAGGGTGGAGATTTTTACGATCTCCCAGGTCAACATACGTGCAGACCTGCTAGTGCCTGAACCCTCTTCGTATGGATATGCAAGCAGAAGATCAAATACGCACGTTAAAGATCCTGTAATCCATGTCAGCGTTCGGTGGGTTATGGAAACAAGAACATACCCAGCATGCACACCCCCGAAAACGGAGTATGGCTGCGTACATGACGGGGTAAAAACGGTCATTGACGTAAAAGCCCACTCGTGTGCATACGAGTGAACGTGGGAGTTGCAGCCCACGAACGCATAAGAAGAAGAAGAAGAAGAAGAAATAAACAAATACAGAGAAAAGGCCAACCAACCAACCAACCAACCAACCAAACAAACGCACCAACAAAAAAAATAAATAAATAAACGAATATACCCAGTAACCCAGTAAACAAATACATAAAACACATAAAAAAAAACACACACCCAACACATGAATAAACAAATACACCCAGTGACATTTGGAAACTACACCCCTACACGAAATATAACCTCACCGCAATAAAATAAAATAAAATAAAATAAATCTACACAATTTCCACTGGCAATCGAAAGCCTTAAAAACGAGATTGTCGGATAATGCTCCAATACATCATTCTGTCGTCCAAGCGTATGGACCTCTTTTCTTTTCTTTCTTTCAGTCTGTCTTTCTTTCTTGAATCATTTCTTTGATTCCTTTTTTCTTTCGTTCGTTCTTTAGATTTTCTTTCTTTCTTTCTCTCGTTCATTCTTTCTTTCAATTTTCTTCTTTCTTTTTTTTCTTTTTTTTTCCGTTTCTTTCTTTCTTTCTCTCGTTCATTCTTTCTTTCAATTTTCTTTTTTTTTCCGTTCTTTATTTCGTTTCATTCATTCATTCATTCTTTCTTTCTTGTTGTTGTCAATATGAGAGTGTACCCCTTCCCTCTACACACTTGACATCCATGTTCCTTCCTTCCTTCTTTCTTTCTTTCTTTCTTTCCTGCTTTGTTTCTTTCTTTTTTTCTTTCTGTATATCTTTTTCTCCTGTTGTTTGGTATAAATGAACTAAAAGTAAATCAGCGTTATCGTGATGTTTTGAAAAACTGCCCATGTGGTGGTAGAACAGAGAACGAACTACATGTATTAACAGCATGTCCATTATATAATGATATCAGAAAGAAATATCTGCACAAGCATATGCAAAATATTAAAAATCTGTCATTACAATTTCTGCTGCAAAACGAAAGTTGTAATGTGACCAAAGATGTTGCAATGTTTGTGTTTTTTTTTATGCAGTAAGACTGAGAGAAGAGCACTTTCAGCCCTAAACAGACATACCAGCCTTGCGCTTTTCATTTAGTTTACTTGTTCTCAGTGAGCTCACTGTGTATTAAGTGGATTGTTTTCGTTCTTCCTATTTGATTTTAGTTAAGATGTGTGTGCAATACGTGCACCCAAAATGTATACAGGTCGGTGACCTTACATTAAAATTCTTGCGTTCTTTCTCTCCTGTTATTCTCAATGTGTGACTGTGTCCCCTCCCCCTCTCCCTGTTCCACCTACACATTTGACATCCACTTTCTTTTTCTATCTTTCTTTCTATCTTTCTTTCTTTCTTTCCCGTTGTTCTCAATGTGCGAGTTATGTCCCCTTCCCAATCCAGTTTTTTGTTGTTGTTTTTTTATACCTACACACTTGACATCAATGTTCTTTCTTTCTTGTTGTCAATATGAGAGTGTACCCCTTCCCTCTACACACTTGACATCCATGTTCCTTCCTTCCTTCTTTCTTTCTTTCCTGCTTTGTTTCTTTCTTTTTTTTCTTTCTGTATATCTTTTCCTCCTGTTGTTTGGTATAAATGAACTAAAAGTAGATCAGCGTTATCGTGATGTTTTGAAAAACTGCCCATGTGGTGGTAGAACAGAGAACGAACTACATGTATTAACAGCCTGTCCATTATATAATGATATTAGAAAGAAATATCTGCACAAGCATATGCAAAATATTTAAAAAAATCTGTCATTACAATTTCTGCTGCAAAACGAGAGTTGTAATGTGACCAAAGATGTTGCAATGTTGTTGTTGTTTTTTATGCATTAAGACTGAGAGAAGAGCACTTTCAGCCCTAAACAGACATACCAGCCTTGCGCTTTTCATTTAGTTTACTTGTTCTCAGTGAGCTCACTGTGTATTAAGTGGATTGTTTTCGTTCTTCCTATTTGATTTTAGTTAAGATGTGTGTGCAACATTTGCACCCAAAATGTATACAGGTCGGTGACCTTACATTAAAATTCTTGCGTTGTTTCTCTCCTGTTGTTCTCAATGTGTGACTGTGTCCCCTCCCCCTCTCCCTGTTCCACCTACACATTTGACATCCACTTTCTTTTTCTATCTTTCTTTCTTACTTTCCCGTTGTTCTCAATGTGCGAGTTATGTCCCCTTCCCAATCCAGTTTTTGTTTTTCAATACCTACACACTTGACATCAATGTTCTTTCTCTTTTTTTTTAATTATTCTTTCTTTCTTTTCTTTCATAATTATTTCTTTCTTTGTTTCGTTCGTTTCTCCCTTCTTCCTTCCTTTTGTTTTTTTTCTTTCGCTCGTTCATTCGTACCTGCGCTCTTTCTTCATTCCTTCCTTCCTTCCTTCCTTCCTTCCTTCCTGCTCCCCCTCCTCATTCCATCTGCACACTTGACATCCATATTCTTTCTTTCTTTACTGTTGTTCTCGATGTGTGAGTGCATCCCCTACCCCCTCTTCCCATTCCATCTGCACACTTGACATCCATATTCTTTCTTTCTTTCTTTCTTTCTTTACTGTTGTTCTCGATGTGTGAGTGCATCCCCTACCCCCTCTTCCCATTCCATCTGCACACTTGACATCCATACTCTTTCTTTCTTTCTTTACTGTTGTTCTCGATGTGTGAGTGCATCCTCTACCCCCTCTCCCCATTCCATCTGCACACTTGACATCCATATTCTTTCTTTCTTTCTTTCTTTACTGTTGTTCTCGATGTGTGAGTGATCCCCTACCCCCTCCCCCCATTCCATCTGCACACTTGACATCCATACTCTTTCTTTCTTTCTTTCTTTACTGTTGTTCTCGATGTGTGAGTGCATCCCTTACCCCCTTTTCCCATTCCATCTGCACACTTGACATCCATATTCTTTCTTTCTTTCTTTACTGTTGTTCTCGATGTGTGAGTGCATCCCTTACCCCCTCTTCCCATTCCATCTGCACACTTGACATCCATATTCTTTCTTTCTTTCTTTACTGTTGTTCTCGATGTGTGAGTGCATCCCTTACCCCCTCTTCCCATTCCATCTGCACACTTGACATCCATACTCTTTCTTTCTTTCTTTACTGTTGTTCTCGATGTGTGAGTGCATCCCCTACCCCCTCTTCCCATTCCATCTGCACACTTGACATCCATACTCTTTCTTTCTTTCTTTCTTTCTTTCTTTCTTTCTTTACTGTTGTTCTCGATGTGTGAGTGCATCCCCTACACCCTCTTCCCATTCCATCTGCACACTTGACATCCATACTCTTTCTTTCTTTCTTTCTTTACTGTTGTTCTCGATGTGTGAGTGCATCCCCTACCCCCTCTTCCCATTCCATCTGCACACTTGACATCCATATTCTTTCTTTCTTTCTTTACTGTTGTTCTCGATGTGTGAGTGCATCCCCTACCCCCTCATCCAATTCCATCTGCACACCTGACATCCATATTCTTTCTTTCTTTCTTTCTTTCTTTCTTTGCTGTTGTTCTCGATGTGTGAGTGCATCCCCTACCCCCTCTCCCCATTCCATCTGCACACTTGACATCCATATTCTTTCTTTCTTTCTTTCTTTACTGTTGTTCTCGATGTGTGAGTGCATCCCCTACACCCTCTCCCCATTCCATCTGCACACTTCACATCCATATTCTTTCTTTCTTTCTTTCTTTACTGTTGTTCTCGATATGTGAGTGCATCCCCTACCCCCTCTTCCCATTCCATCTGCACACTTGACATCCATACTCTTTCTTTCTTTCTTTACTGTTGTTCTCGATGTGTGAGTGCATCCCCTACACCCTCTTCCCATTCCATCTGCACACTTGACATCCATATTCTTTCTTTCTTTCTTTACTGTTGTTCTCGATGTGTGAGTGCATCCCCTACCCCCTCTTCCCATTCCATCTGCACACTTGACATCCATATTCTTTCTTTCTTTCTTTCTTTCTTTACTGTTGTTCTCGATGTGTGAGTGCATCCCCTACCCCCTCATCCCATTCCATCTGCACACTTGACATCCATATTCTTTCTTTCTTTCTTTCTTTCTTTACTGTTGTTCTCGATGTGTGAGTGCATCCCCTACACCCTCATCCCATTCCATCTGCACACTTGACATCCATATTCTTTCTTTCTTTCTTTACTGTTGTTCTCGATGTGTGAGTGCATCCCCTACACCCTCTCCCCATTCCATCTGCACACTTGACATCCATATTCTTTCTTTCTTTCTTTACTGTTGTTCTCGATGTGTGAGTGCATCCCCTACCCCCTCTCCTCATTCCATCTGCACACTTGACATCCATATTCTTTCTTTCTTTCTTTACTGTTGTTCTCGATGTGTGAGTGCATCCCCTACCCCCTCTCCCCATTCCATCTGCACACTTGACATCCATATTCTTTCTTTCTTTCTTTCTTTACTGTTGTTCTCGATGTGTGAGTGCATCCCCTACCCCCTCTCCCCATTCCATCTGCACACTTGACATCCATAGATGCCAGTCATTACTGTGTGGTTTTTTATAATCATGCCCGTCCCCCTCCACCCCCCCCCCCCTCCCCTTCCCACCACTACCCGCCGTAATTATCGCCACATGACACGGGCAGAATCGCCTCGTAATAAAAAAAAGTTTCCGAGTTCAAGTTCATTCATTCATTCATTCTTTCTGTCTGTCTTTCCGTCTTTCTTCTCCCCCCCGTGCGTGAGAGACAATTCCCACTTTCTGTTCATTCGATTCTGGAAGCAGGCGAGAAGTGGATGATTAATTTATCTTACACCCCCCCCCCCTCCACCCCGATACAAACGCGCGCGCACACACACACACACACACACACACACACACACCCTTCCTGTAAACCAATACACGCAATTAACGGCAATAATATGAAACACAAACCATTCCTATGTTATCAGTATCCATGTCAGGGATTCGGAGAGACAAACAGAAAAGGACAACAAAAAAAAAAGAAACTTCAGCCAAATTGAAGTTTAATTTCCACCTGAGGAAGAGGAAGAGAGAGAGTTATAGGATATATACAGGTCGACCTACACTCGGACATTCTTCTTCTTCTTCTTCTTCTTCTGCGTTCACTCGTGTGTACACAAGTGGGCTTTTACGTCTATGACCGTTTTTACCCCGCCATGTAGGCAGCCATACTCCGTTTTCGGGGGTGTGCATGCTGGGTATGTTCTTGTTTCCATAACCCACCGAACGCTGACATGGATTACAGGATCTTTAACGTGCGTATTTGATCTTCTGCTTGCATATACACACGAAGGGGGTTCAGGCACTAAGCAGGTCTGCACATATGTTGATCCTGGGAGATCGTAAAAATCTCCACCCTTTACCCACCAGGTGCCGTCACCGTGATTCGAACCCGGGACCCTCAGATTGACAGTCCAACGCTTTAACCACTCGGCTATTGCGCCCGTCTACACTCGGACAGAATTTCGCTTTTCACATGTTGAACGCAGCATGATACATGCAACAAAAAACCTGCCAATATCTGCGCGGTCTTTAGCGGTAAGTGCTGGCGTTAAAAGATTTTTTTTCTAAAAGCGTTATCAGATAGAAGTGGTCCTTAGCCGTAACTGTTGGCGTTAAATATAATAATAATAATAATAATAATTTTTTTTAAAAGCATTGTCA
>NC_134907.1:16973493-16983493 GCF_041734735.1 Babylonia areolata
CACACACACACACACACACACCATCCAACCATCCAAACAATCCATACAAATAATGCGAATAAATTCCAAACAAACAGTCCTAGTCAGTCTTTCAGATTTGATAGCCTTTTCCAGGAAACACGCAGAAACACACACACACACACACACACACACACACACACACACACACACACACACACACACACACACAAACCAATCAACCAACCAACTATCAAAACAATCCATACAAAGAATGGGAATAATCTCCAAACAGTCCTAGCCAGTCTTTCACTGAGATTTGAAATTCTTTTCCAGGAGACACGCAGAAACACACACACACACACACACACGCCAGGCAAACCTTGTGTGCATGCGTTTGATTTTGCGTGCGAGAGGATTCGATTCCCTCGACAGAATTTTCCCAGAGGACACCACCCCCTGTATAACCGTGGGTTCTTTCGTCAATACGCTAAGTGCGTTGCTACTACACACGGAAACTCCATTACAATTAGCATCTCCTCTAAATGATTAGACGCTCAGCTTTTTGAGTTTCCAGCCAAACTTTTAGGGGGGAGAAAGGGGCCGAGAGACAGGGATTCGAACCCAACACCTCCATCCCACGGACACTGTATTCGCGCAGATGAACGTCTTGACCACTTCTGCCAACCTTTCCTCACACTACACGCCTTGGCGGAAAAGACAATTATCTACCTTCACACCCTCCTCCACCCCCCCTGCTAACCCCTTCACCACCCTCCTTGCCCAGACGAGACACACAACTAAACCACAGGAACGACAGAAAGAGCCGTCGTTTTTCTTCCCGGGCCACTGGTTGGCTCATTAAACATTTACGTGCTGTTCACTGTGAGGGGAGGGGTCCCGCTGCTATCGTCATCCTGTTCCGTGTCTGTGCCCCGCTGTGTGGAAGGGGGTGAACCTTACCCGCCCAATCTCCTACACCTCCACCACCACCTCTCCCCTCCTTCCCTTCAACTGGCGACATTACATCCTTACTGTCCTTCCTTCCTTCCCCTCCCCCCCGCCCATTGCCCCCCCCCCCCACCCCCCCACCCCACCCCCCCTCTCTCTCTTTTCGTGTGTATACGCACACAGTAGATCCTGTAATCCATGTCAGCGTTCGGTGGGTTATGGAAACAAGAACATACCCAGCATGCACACCCCCGAAAACGGAGACTGGCTGCCTACATGGCGGGGTAAATAAACAAAAAAGGTCATGCACGTAAAATGTTAAATGTTACATGTTTGTCTGAGTGTGTAGTTGTGCGCGCCTGAAATCGGATTGAATGACACAGGAAACGAATGATGAGCGCCCAATGGCAGCCGTCAGTCGGCTCTACCCAGGTAGGCAGCCTGTTGTGTAAATGACTCCGTGTGTGTAAAGCGCTTAGAGCTTGGTCTCCGAGCGAGGATAGGAGCTCTATAAATATCCATATCCATATCCATCTCTCTTGAAAATGAATTTCGATGACGATGCAGTAAAATCACTGGCCAAGTTCATTGCTGAAGCCTGTGATACTATTCCAAAGAAGAGTATAATTCATGTCAACAGCTTAATTAATTAAGCTGATAGGGGGGAAAAAAAGAATGCTTTTCTTTCCATGAACTTTGAAAACATGGAATGGGTGGTCGAGTGTTTGTTTATTCGACTTCCAAATATGTTTCTTTTCTGTTCTATTTTTGTTTCAATATTTTCATCATTATTGTTCTGATTCGCACCCCCATGTAACTAGAGCTGTATAGCTAATGATACTAAATCTGTGTGTGTGTGGTGTGTGTGTTGTGGTGTGTGTGGGGTGTGTGTGTGTGTGTGTGTGTGTGTGTGTGTATGTGTGTGTGTGTGTGTGTGTGTGTGTATCTGTGTGTGTGTGTGTGTGTGTGTGTGTGTGTGTCTGTGTGTGTGTGTGTCTGTGTGTGTGTGGTGGGTGGGTGGGGGTTTCAGTGGAGTTAACCGGTGTATCCCCCCCCCCACACACACACACAGACATACATACATACACACTCGCACGCACGCACAGACACACAAACACACACACACCAATCCCCCACACCCCCTCGCCGCCAACCCCCTAACACCCCCCCACCTCCACCCCCAACCCCCACACCCACCAATCATCCATCTTCCTTATCATTCCGTGCAGCAACAAAGCGTGTCTTTCTCATCTGTAGTTTCAGGCCAAAATCTCCCCCCCCCCCCCCCCCACTGACACATACCTGGCACTTGGGAGAGGAAACACCAGCGGTGCAAAGATCGTTGTTTGTGTATTGGGGGTTGTGGTGGGAGTGTCGCTGTGGAGCCGGAGGAGTGTGGGTGGGAAAGGAAAGGGGTGGGGCTGGAGGTGGGAGTGGGGAAGTGTTGGGGGTGTGGGGGGGGGGAGGAGTGTGTGGGTGGAAGAGCGTGTCGAGGTGGTGGGGTGGTGGGGGAGGTCGAATATTTTTTTTTTTTTGTTCTTAGTAGTGGCTGGTCATAAGTGTATGTGACCATGAAAGTGTTCTAAAGAGAGAGAGCAAGAGAGGAGGGGTGGTGTGGCAGAGAGAGAGAGAGAGAGAGAGGGAGCGAGAGAGAGGGAGACAGAAAGAGAGGCAGAGCAGATAGAGAGACAGAGAAAGAGAGACAGAGTGTGAGAGACACAGAGAGAGACAGGCAGACAGACAGACACAGATACAAAGACAGACGGAGAAACAGACAGACAGACAGACAGACAGACAGAGAACTGCAATGTAAGTTTACCGACCTGTATACATTCATATCACATATGCAAACATATCTTTTACAAACGATAAATCAGCATGAACAAAACTGCCTACAGACTATGTTACTCAGCTCTCCGAGAACAAATAAATCCGAACAGGAAACAAACAGACAAACAAAATATCAAAGGCCCAAGACTAATGCCCTTAGCTCAGGATTGACAGTTCTGCTCTCTCTGCTTTATACAGCGTAGTGAATAAACAACATGAGAGAGACACAGAGAGAGAAGGGGGGAGGTAGGGAGGCAGAGAGAGAGAGAGAGAGAGAGAGAGAGTCAGAGAGAGACTGACAGACAGACAGACAGACAGACAGACATAAAGAGACAGAAGCAGGCAGAGTGAGAGACAGAGTGAGACACAAAGACAGAGGAGGTGAGAAAGGCTCAGAGAGAGAGAGGGAGAGAGGAGAGAGATGGAGAGAGAGAGATGGAGATAAGAGAGAGATGAAGATAGATGGGGAAAGAGATGGAGAGAGGGAGAGAGACTGAGAGAGGTGGAGAGTGAGAGATGGAGAGAGATGGAGATATGGAGAGAGAGAGAGAGATGCAGGGGGAGGGAGAGAGAGAGAGATGCAGGGGGAGAAAGATTGATAGATGAAGAGATTTTGAGAGATAGAGGGAGGGAGAGAGAGAGCGATGGAGAGACATGGAGAGAGAGAGAGATGGAGAGAGAGGAGAGAGAGATGGAGAGAGAGAGGAGAGAGAGAAAGAGAGGGGAGAGAGGATAGAGAGAGAGATGGAGAGAGAGGTAGCGATATTAGAAAGAGGAGAGAGAGAAGGAGAGAGAGATGGAGAGAGGGATGGATAGAGAGGGAGATGGGGGAGAGAGAGAGATGGAGAGAGAGGGATGAAGAGAGAGAGAGATGGAGAGAGAAAGGAGAGAGAGAAAGAGAGGAGAGAGAGATGGAGAGAGAGATGGGGAGAGCGAGGGATGGAGAGAGAGATGGAGAGATGGAGAGGCAGTCAGACAGACAGACAGAGGAAGCGAGTGAAAGACAAAAACTGAGGAAAGAGAGGGTGAGACAGACGGACAGACAATCAAGACAGACAGAGAAGGGGTGGGTGAGAGAATCGAAATGAGATGAAAAGAATGTTTTCTTTTCAGGATCCTGAGGTAAGCAGAATAACACGGATTTTCCCCTCACCAAGCCCTATGGTACAAAATGAGTTGAAATTAAAACAAAAAAATCGTTCGAAGGACAGAAGAAAATGGAGACTGAGAGAGAGACAGAGAGAAAGACTGACAGACAGACAGACAGACAGATGGAAACAGAGACAGAGAGACAGAGAGGCACAGAGAGAGGAGAGGCTTGTATGGTTTATAACTGCTTGCGTTCCGTTTTACGAACCCTCACACAAAAGTGGAACACACAATATTTCTCTTCACCTTTCGAGAAAACAAACAAACAAAAAAGCAACAACAAGACTTGAATGAGCTGGAAGCACGCACGAATGACGTAAACAGCAAAACCGTTCACCCTCTGAGAAGTCTTAGCGACTTCCAAGACAGTTACAGCGTTTTAACACCAAACAGTTATACAGAGAGAGAGAGAGAGAGAGAGAGATGGGGAAAGAGAGAGATGGGGAAAGAGAGAGAGAGAGAGGGGAGAGAGAGTGTGAGATAGAGAGTGTGGGAGGGAGAGATTGGGAGGGAGAAAGAGAGAGAGGGGGTGAGAGAGAGAGAAAGAGGGAGAGAGAGTGACAGAGAGAGAGAGAGATGGGGAAAAAGAGAGAGAGAGAAAGAGAGAGAGAGACTGAGGGAAGAAAGAGAGAAAGAGGAGAGAGAGAGAGAAAGAGGGAGAGATAGGAAGAGAGACAGAGGGATGGAGATACAGACAGACAAAGAGACAGAAAGACACACAGAGACAGAGACCGAACTTACGCTTTCTGACTACTTGCTTTCCACTTTGCCAACACTGACACCTCAGAGGTCGACAACACACACACACACACACACACACACACACACAATTCTCTTCCTCTCTCTCTCTCTCTCTCTCTCTCTACACACACACACACACACACACACACACACACACACACATATATATATATATATATATATATATATATATATATTTCTCTTTCACCAGCAAAACTAAAAAAAAACAACCAAAACCAAAACCAAACCACTTTCAGGCTTGAACGAAACTGAATGAAACATGCGCCACTCAAGTTAACAGCGGTAAAAAAAAAACCACCTCCTCTGTCAAGTCACACCCACTTTTGAAGAAGACTTGTTCCATGATTTTAAACACAACACCAGACGTGTCCTTCCTCTTCCTCAACCGTTCACCAGACAGACCATCAAAGAAACAACAACAACGATTTAAAAAATAAAAAAAAAGAAAGCAAAAAAAGAAGGAAAACTGCAAACAAAACCATAAACGTCACGTTCCCTCACCGTGACCTAAATTTACGAAAATGTCGGCAGCATGTTGCACGTGCAAGAAACGTCAGGTTTCCAACACATCCACTGATTGGATGACACGCTTATCCAATAACTATGCCTCCTCTTTAGCGTCCTCTGCAATTCTCTGTGTCGTTTAACATAACAAACAACGATAAAGTCTTAACTCCCGAGAGCAAGGTTTCGGTTGCGCATGCGCACTAGAGCCTATCCATAAAAGGGAAAGGGGCGGAGTTTATCTATAAAAAGCGCGAGCACGTGTCCGGTAGGTTAGTAGATCGTCATATTTCTCTCCGTTTGCATGTTTTACAAACAATGTGGTCGTTTACGGTTGCCAACGTCGAGGGGCTGTCTGCATGCTTTCCAATTCTCACCGGACAGTACCACGTGCTGGTGCTACTTTTATCTGACAGACACGTCTAGCGCAAACACAAACGGCTCTAGCTCCGCCCCTTTTCTCTGCATTCAAATTTTGTATTACGTGTAGCTGACACATTTTGTACTTTCCAAAGTCAATTCAGGTCTAGATTGGAAGCTGCTAGGCAAATCTCGCTCTCTGCCATAAATGAAGCCAAACCGTAGCTTTATTAGGCTTTTATTTTGAATAAACCTTCACCGACGTCACAGTGTCAGACTCTGGTGAGAAACTGGCTTGATTCAAATCGCCCGCCATTTATAGTCCGGTTCAGGCTTTAAGCCTGCTGCCTGTTTTCTGTCGAGCATTCCATTCTGACGTGCTTGGCACTTTGAAGAGATTCCGTACCACAAAGATTACAGAGCGCTGGGGCATGAACTGTTCTTGATGGTGGTGATATAGTAGTGATGGTGATGATGATGATGACGATGAGAGAGACAGACAGACAGACACATAGACAGACACACAGAGGCAGATCCACTTTACCAACACTCACACACAGGTCGAACACACACACACACACACACACACACACACATTTCTCTTTTATCAGCAAAACTAAACACATTCAGGCTTGAATGAGACTGATTTTGATTACACACTGCTGGGGTCCAAACTGTTCCTAATAGTGGTAATATAGTGGTGATGATGATGACGATGTGAGAGAGAGGGAGAGAGACAGAGACAGACAGACAGATCCACTTTACCAACAATCACACACAGATCGAACACACACACACACACATTTCTCTTTTACCAGCAAAACGAAAAACCTGCCTTGAATGAGACTGACTACCACAGAGACATAACTGAAGGAACCAGCTGCAAAACCTCTTTCAAGTCTCATCCACCTTGAAGACTAGTTACCTCCTTTAAAACACCAGACAGAAAATCCGAAACACAAGAAAAGAAAAAATGCAGACAAACCCATACACGTCATATCCCCTCACGTGACCTAAATTTACGAAACTGTCAGAAGCATGTTGCACGTGCTAGAAACGTCAGGTTTCCAAACACATCCACTTACTGGATGACACGCCTATCCAACAACTACACTTTTTAACGTCTCCAATCCTTATCATTTAACCAAACAACAACGACACCATAAAGCCTGCTGTCTTGTTTTCTGTCAAGCATTGCATTTTCGATGTGCTTGGCAGTTCAAAGAGATTCCCAACCACAAAGATTCCACACAGCGCTGAGGTCTAAACTGCTCTTAATAGTGGTAATGGTGATGATGAAAGAGAGACAGACACAGATAGACCCACTTTACCCAACACTCACACACAGGTCAAACACACACACACACACACACACACACACACACACACACACACACACACACACACACACACACACAGGTCGAACACACACACACACACACACACACACACACACGCACGCACGCACGCACACACATACACACACACAGATCGATCACACACACACACACACAGATCGATCACACACACACACCCACACAAACACACACTCCTCTTGACTAACAAAACTAAAACCTTCAGGCTTGAATGGAACTGAGCGAAACACGCACAGTTCACTGAAGTATACAGCAGCAAAAACATCCTGTGTAGAGTCTCACCCACTTGGAAGAAGAAGACTTGTAACATCATTCCAACACCAGACAGACATTAAAAAAAAAAAAAAAAAAAGAAAATCGAGAAAACTGCAAACGAAACCATAAACGTCAGAATTCCCGCACGTGACCTAATTAACGTGACTGTCTGACGCATGTTGCACGTGCAAGAAACGTCAGGTTTCAAAAGCATCCACTGATTGGATGACACTCCATCCAATAACACCACCTCCTCCTCCTTTTTGACGTCTACCTCTCCCCCTTATTGGATGTCATAACACCAACACCGCCACCGACGCCTGCTGTCTGTGTTTCTGCCAAAACATTCCATTTTGACATACCTGGCACTCTGAAGAGATCCAGAGCCATGAACCTGTGTGTGTATGTGTGTAAGTGTGTGTGTGTGTATGTGTGTGCGTAAGTGTGTGTATGTGTGTGTGTGTGTGTGTAAGTGTGTGTGTGTGTGTGTGTAAGTGTGTGTGTGTGTGTAAGTGTGTGTGTGTGTGTGTGTGTGTGTGCGTAAGTGTGCTGGGGTGTAAACTGTAAACTCTAAGGCGGTGATGTTGATGATGAAGAGAGAAGGAGAGGGAGAGAGGGGGAGGGAGGGAGTGCAGATAGAGGGTGAGAGAGAGGGAGAGAGAGAGAGAGAGAGAGAGAGAGAGAGAGAGAGAGAGAGAGCAGGGTGGAGAGGGAAGACGGAGGAAGAGTCAGACTGAGATGGAGAGAGAGAGGGAGAGAGAGATAAACACACACACACACACACAGAGAGAGAGAGAGGGGCAGGCAGGCAGACAGACAGACATTTATGCAGTGAATTTTCTCTTCCATTTCCACATCAAACTGACACGCACAGCTTCAAACAGGCAATGGTTTGTTATGTGTTTGTTTGTTTACCTGCAGAAAAAAAAAAACCCACACCACCTGAATTGAAATAACAACGTAAAACCCAAGTCTGTATAATCGTGGCACCCCCCCCCCTCCCCCAACCCTTCCTCAGTCAAGTCTCTCACAACTTCGGAAACTTGTCTCAAAGTCACCCCACCCAATGTTCTTGCAGAGCCAGTTCAACCTACCGTTTTAGTCAATAAAACTTTCGCTTCGAAAAAAAAACAAAAAAACAAAAAACAAAAAAAAACCGTCACATTCTCTCGCGTGACTGATCAAACATGTCAAGAGCACACTCCGAGAAGTCAGCTTTAACACACACACACACACACACACACACACATACACACATTATATATTCTTATAATGATTACGCTTAATCCTGTTACAGGAATGTTGGAAATAGTTATATATTACTCTCATTTAGTTCATTTCTTTCGCAGTTCTTCCTGTTGTAACATATGTCACCTTTTTTTTCTTTTCTTTTTTTTTAAATATATCTATCTTTTACTGTATCAGTCATCGCAACACTTCTTCCCTTTGTCCCACGTCCACAACATGTACTACCCTCCCACACACACCTCCAACGCCCCACCTACCCCCCTCCCCTTCCTCCTCCGTCTAATATCACTTACCAGTAAAGAGACGTCTGAGCTAAAGAACGAAACGCACACACACACACACACACACACACACACACACACACACACACACACACACACACTATTTGGCGATAGCCGTCTTCTCCGTATACTTTCCCTTGAACTCTTAACTCATTCTTCTCCTTATCATTTTGTGCGTGACAACAAAGCCTGCAGTCTGGTTAATACCAAGCCCCTTCCATGACACATACTGGGCACTTTTAAGCGAGATCCCGCAGCGTGAAGATTGTGTGGGTTTTTTTTTTTTGTTTTTTTTTTTTTTGTTTGTTTGTTGTTGTTGTTTTTTTTTTGGGGGGGAAGGAGGGAGAGGGGGAGAGAGAGAGAGAGAGAGAGGGAGAGGAGACAGAGACAGACAAATAATGTGGTGAGAGAGAGAGAGAGAGAGAGGGAGAGAGAGACAGAGACAGAGACAGGAAGATTCCGATTCGGTTTTTCGTTTGTTTGGGTGTTGTTGTTTTTTCTTGTTGTTGTCTTTTATCCTATCTTAAATTCAACCAACACAAATGGGTTTAAGAGTTCCAGCTGACAAAAAACAAACAAACAAACAAAAAACAAACTGCTACCCTGACGTACTATAAAATAAAAAAAAAAAAAAAAAAAAAAAAACCCAACCACATAGTATCACTAAAGTTAGCATGAAATCATCCGTCTCCGCACTCCCCCTTTCTTAAAAGTCTCCGCAACTTTGCAGACTGCTGCGTCATTCTCACACCCAAGAGAGCAATGAAAAGTGCGAGATAACCATAGCCGTCGCTTTCCTTTTCACCTGACTTACTTTTTTTTTAACACGACAGATGCACGGATTCCCGCGGAAGAGAAAAGTCTAGGTCTTCTTCTTCTTCTTCTTCTTCTCTTCCTCCCCCTCCTCCTTCTTCTTCTCCTCTTCCTCCCCCTCCTCCTCCTCCTCTCTCTTCTCCCCCCTCCTCCACCTCCTCCTCCTCCTCTTCCTCCCCCTCCTCCTCTCCACTACCCCTCCTCCTCCTCCTCCTCCTCCTTGTATATACATATATAATATCAAGCATTTCAGTGTTGAGGGACAGGTATTCGGGGATGTAAATAAAACAGCAGCAGAAACACACACACACACACACACACACACACACACACACACACACACACACACACACACAACAACAACAACAACAACAACAAGACCACCACCACCACCACCAACAACAACAACAAACACTGAACAGAGACAGACACATACAAAGCCAAAGAGCAAAGAGGCGAGACTTCTTAGGTGAAACGAAGACATTGAGAGACAGAGACAGACTGAGACAAGAC
>NC_134907.1:16988493-16990993 GCF_041734735.1 Babylonia areolata
AAAAAAACTTCCATAGTTTAGAACCTTCAAATCTGGTTAAAAATGTTCACTTCTTTTAAGAAGTCCATCAGTGCCCACGGAGGGACATCACGAAACAAAGTCTTCAAAGAAACCGCCGTGTAATGTCTGCGTCTAACGTCATGCAGATCCCAACAGTCAAGGAGCACGTGTTTCACGGTGAGAGGCTCATCACAGGGAATGCATCGAGGGGCCTCTTCCCCCTTCAACAAGTAAGAATGAGTTAAAAAAAAAAAAAGTGTGCCCCACACGCAGTAGAAGAACAACAACTATTACAACAACAGCATGAAGAAGAAGAAGAAGAAGAAGAAGAAAAAGAACAACAACAACAGCAACAACAACAACAACAACAACATGAAGAAAAAGAAGAAGAAGATGGTGATGATGATGATGATGATGATGAAAACAACAACAACAACAACATGATATAGAAGAAGAAGAAGACCAAGAGATACACGCACACAGAGAGAAGACGACAAAATAACTAACAACTAACATCCAGCCTTGTTATCCACACAGACAAAACTAAATCTTGTTGCTCGTTCAACACATCAGCCGACCACCGTCACATCACACAGGCCGTTTCCCAGAGAGACAGAAGATCAGAAAAAGACAGCAGAGACAGAGAGAGAGAGAGAGGAGGGAAGGAAAAGGATCAAGACCAACCGTTTTACAGAGAGAGAAGATTAGAAAAAGACAGCAGAGACAGAGAGAGAGAGAGAGGAGGGAAGGAAAAGGATCAAGACCAACCGTTTTACAGAGAGAGAAGATCAGAAAAAGACAGCAGAGACACAGAGAGAGAGAGAGGAGGGAAGGAAAAGGATCAAGACCAACCGTTTTACAGAGAGAGAAGATTAGAAAAAGACAGCAGAGACAGAGAGAGAGAGAGGAGGGAAGGAAAAGGATCAAGACCAACCGTTTTACAGAGAGAGAAGATCAGAAAAAGACAGCAGAGACAGACAGAGACAGAGAGAGAGAGAGAGGAGGGAAGGAAAAGGATCAAGACCAACCGTTTCACAGAGAGAGAAGATCAGAAAAAGACAGCAGAGACAGAGAGAGAGAGAGGAGGGAGGGAAAAGGATCAAGACCAACCGTTTTACAGAGAGAGAAGATCAGAAAAAGACAGCAGAGACACAGAGAGAGAGAGAGGAGGGAAGGAAAAGGATCAAGACCAACCGTTTTACAGAGAGAGAGGATCAGAAAAAGACAGCAGAGACACACACACACACAGAGAGGAAGGAAGGAAAAAGATCAAGACCAACCGTTTCACAGAGAGAGAGGATCAGAAAAAGACAGCAGAGACAGAGAGAGAGAGAGAGAGAGAGAGAGTGAGGAGGGAAGGAAAAGGATCAAGACCAACCGTTTCACAGAGAGAGAAGATCAGAAAAAGACAGCAGAGACACAGAGAGAGAGAGGAGGGAAGGAAAAGGATCAAGACCAACCGTTTTACAGAGAGAGAGGATCAGAAAAAGACAGCAGAGACACAGAGAGAGAGAGAGGAGGGAAGGAAAAGGATCAAGACCAACCGTTTTACAGACAGAAAAGATCAGAAAAAGACAGCAGAGACAGAGAGAGAGAGAGAGGAGGGAAGGAAAAGGATCAAGACCAACCGTTTCACAGAGAGAGAAGATCAGAAAAAGACAGCAGAGACACAGAGAGAGAGAGGAGGGAAGGAAAAGGATCAAGACCAACCGTTTCACAGAGAGAAAAGATCAGAAAAAGACAGCAGAGACAGAGAGAGAGAGAGAGGAGGGAAGGAAAAGGATCAAGACCAACCGTTTCACAGAGAGAGAAGATCAGAAAAAGACAGCAGAGACAGAGAGAGAGAGAGGAGGGAGGGAAAAGGATCAAGACCAACCGTTTCACAGAGAGAGAAGATCAGAAAAAGACAGCAGTGACAGAGAGAGAGAGAGGAGGGAAGGAAAAGGATCAAGACCAACCGTTTCACAGAGAGAGAAGATCAGAAAAAGACAGCAGAGACACAGAGAGAGAGAGAGAGAGAGAGAGAGGAGGGAAGGAAAAGGATCAAGACCAACCGTTTCACAGAGAGAGAGGATCAGAAAAAGACAGCAGAGACAGAGAGAGAGAGAGAGAGAGGAGGGAAGGAAAAGGATCAAGACCAACCGTTTCACAGAGAGAGAGGATTAGAAAAAGACAGCAGAGACAGAGAGAGAGAGAGGAGGGAAGGAAAAGGATCAAGACCAACCGTTTTACAGAGAGAGAAGATTAGAAAAAGACAGCAGAGACAGAGAGAGAGAGAGAGGAGGGAAGGAAAAGGATCAAGACCAACCGTTTTACAGAGAGAAAAGATCAGAAAAAGACAGCAGAGACACAGAGAGAGAGAGAGAGAGAGGAGGGAAGGAAAAGGATCAAGACCAACCGTTTCACAGAGAGAGAAGATCAGAAAAAGACAGCAGTGACAGAGAGAGAGAGGAGGGAAGGAAAAGGATCAAGACCAACCGTTTCACAGAGAGAGAAGATC
>NC_134907.1:16998493-17010993 GCF_041734735.1 Babylonia areolata
CTTGGATTCTTCTCTCGATGTCCGCAGTCAGGGTCCAAGTCTCGCAGGCGTAGAGCAATATTGAAATAACCAGGGAACGCATCAGTCTGATTTTTGAGCTGAGAGCGATGTTTTTGTTGTTCCAGATGGTGTTCAGCTTGTTGAGTGCCATTGTTGTTTGGGCAATTCTCGAGAGTACTTCTGGTTTAGATCCTTCATCTGACACGATTGCTCCCAGATATTTGAAGCTGTGGACTGTTTTAAGCTTTTCGTCGTTGACTTTGATGTCAATGCTGATGCCGTTGGTGTTGTTAGTCATCAGTTTGGTTTTCTCCGCACTGATTTGCATTCCATACGATGTGGAGGCTTTGTCTAGATGTTTGACCAGGCTTGCCAGTTCTTCTTCTTTTCCAGCCAGTCCATCAATGTCGTCGGCAAAACGTAGGTTTGTGATTGTTCTGCCGCCTATGCTGACTGTTCCTACATGCTCTTCCAGTGCGTCAGCCATTATTCTTTCTAAGAAGATGTTGAAGAGTGTTGGGGAGAGTAGACAGCCTTGTCTCACTCCAACTGTGGTTCTGAACCAGTCCCCGATGCTATTGTTGAGGTAGACGGCGCTGGTGGCTTTGTCATAGAGGTGCTGTATCAGTCTGATCAGGTTGGCGTTGATGTTGTACAGATTCATGGTAGCCCACAAAGCTGCATGCCAGACCCTGTCAAATGCCTTCTTAAAATCAATGAAGACGTGGTAGAGGTCTTGTTGGTGTTGATGGTACCTCTCACATAGCAACCTCAAGTTGAAGATTTGTTCAGTTGTGCTCCTTCCTGGTCTGAAACCTGCCTGTTCTTCAGCAATGATGTTTTCTGCTTGTGGTTTCAGTCTGTTAAGCAGGATCTTCAACATGACTTTGCTGGGATGACTAATCAGGCTGATGGTGCGGTAGTTTTGACACTGCTGGAGATTGCCCTTTTTGGGGAGGGTGATGATCAGTGATTGTGTCCACGGTGTGGGCCATTCCCCTGTTTGCCAGATCTTGTTGCAGATTTTCAGTAGCACATCTATCATAACTTCACCCCCTGCTTGGACCAGTTCTGATGGGATGTTGTCCACTCCTGCCGATTTCCCTTTTTTCAGCGATGCTATTGCTGCCTCTATTTCTTCACGGAGTATGGGGTGATTACTGTTATCAGTGGCTGGTGGAACATTCAGTATTGCTGGATCACCTGTGGTCTGTATGTTGTATAGCTCTGAGCAGTATTCTGTCCATCGCTTTAGGATGTCTTGTTCTTCTGTTAGACATTTTCCATCCTTGGTCTGGATGTTGGACATAGTTCTACCTTGCCTTGTGTTGGTAAGTTCTTTCACAACTTGGTAGGCTTTCTTGCTGTTGTTTCTTGTCAGGTTTTCCTCTATGTCCTGGCATTTTCCTTCAATCCAATTCTCCCTTGCCTTCTTCATGCTTCTCTTGATTTCGGTGTTAACTGCTTTGTACTGTTTTGCCCCTTCTTCTTCATTCTTTTTCTTTTTCAGGTCTCTACGTTTGTCACACAGCTGTAGGATGTCGTCCGTGACCCAGGGCTTCTTTTTGATGCGTTGTTTTCCAAGAGTTGTTTGGGCTGTTTCAGCCAAACGACAAATAAATATCTTGTCACTACTCCACACCACCACCACCACCACCCGACGCCCCCTAATACCCCCACACCCACACACCAACCCCCTAGTCTCTACTGAATCCCTTGACACACTAATAACCCCCCCCCCCTACCCCCAACCCCATCCCCGCCTCTCATTCTCTCCGTGCCCTTGACCTTGGACCCCCCCCACTCTCCCCTTCCCCCCTCAACTCACACTGTTCACACTCTACTCAATTTACCGCCAACACCTCGAATCTTTTTCCCCTATCTTCTAGTGAGGTGAGAGAGGGGTGACGGGGAGGGGAGGTGGGGAGATAGGGAGGAGATGGGGTTGGGGGGGGGGGGGTTACTTTGAAGCGATGACCGTCACTGCCAACTTGGGTCGAAAGGTCTGGAAAAGTTGCTGCCATTTGTATATAATTATATAACAAAGTGACAAAAATATTCACACACACACACACACACACACACACACACACACACACACACACACTCTCTCTCTCTCTCTCTCTCTCTCTCTCTCTCTCACACACACACACACACACACACACACACACACACACACAAGTCGCTGCGACAGCAGAGGGGTTAAAACGTTGGACTTTCATTCTGACGGTGAGGTACGGGGTTCGAATCCCGGTCACGGGGCCTGGTGGGCTGGTGGTAAAGGGTGGGAGATTTTTTTTTTTTTTTTCGATCTTAGCAGAACAGCTGAAAAAAAAAGATAAAATAAAATAAATAAATAAGTAAAGGCCAGGAAAGTTCGTGCAATGAAAGACAACCCCCACCCCCTTTCATACTGGCCTATGTGTGTGTGTGTGTGTGTGTGTGTGTGTGTGTGTGTGTGTGTGTACGTGTGTGTGTGTGTGTGTGTGTGTGTGTGTGTTTGTGTGTGTGTTTGTTTGTTTGTGTGTGTGGATGTTACGCGTTCACCTCGGTAGCGAGAGAATCTGAGCACACTGGTTCGAGCCCCAGCACAGTCGCTAACATTTTCTCTTCCCCCACCCCACTCCACTATATCTTGAGTGGTGGTCTGGGCGCTAGTCATTCGGATGAGACGATGAACCGAGGTCCCGTGTGCATGCACTTAACGCACGTAAAATAACCCACGGCAACAAAAGGGTTGTCCCTGGCAAAATTCTGTAGAAATATCCACTTAGAAAAACAAATTAATAAATAACTGCAGGCTGGAAAAAATACCCACCCCCCCAACCCCCCAAAAATTAAAATAAATAAATAAATAAAAATAATAATAATAAAATAAAATAAAGGAAAAAAAAGAGTGGCGCTCTCATTGTAGTGATGCGCTCTCCCTGGGGAGAGCAACCAGAATTTCACACCGAGAAATCTGCTGTGACAAATAAGAGTAATACAATACAGTACAGTACAGTACAATACAATACAATACAACAGAATAGTATTGTGTGCACGTCATGTTGCGCTTTCCCGCCATGGATGCCAGCGGTAAAACGTTCACACTAGCCACCAGCCGTCTCCAATCAGCCAGCTTTGTTTTGTTTTTGTTTTTTTGGTTTTTTTTTGGGTTTTTTTAATTTGTCTCGTGCAGAGAGACAGACGAGACGGCTGGATGGTCCAAGGGACACAACTTTTCAATGACACCAGGAGCGTGACTGCCAATAATGTTCGTTTCTTCAATCTGGACAGCGCCGTATTTCATTTTATTATTTCTCTCTTCTTCTACTTCTTCTTTTTTATGTTTGACTGAAGTGTATTGCTGTGTTATGCTGAAGGCAACTGGCTGGACTCTGTTTTTTTTCAGTTTCTCAAGTAAGCGGCACGGCGTTCGGACAAATCCATGTACGCAACACCAGTTTTAAGAGATTTATGCATGCGTGTGATACGACTGTTGTGAAAGCGCTTTGATTTGTCTCTGCACAGGACACAGCACTGTATAAATACTATTATTATCATTATTATCATTTACCAGGGAAGAAGACAAAAAATGACTGCAGGATTCTTCAAAGACAAAAAACTTAAGTTTTTGAAAAAAAAAACCCAACCTTTTTGGTGGTGGCTGAATCCTCTTTGTACAATGGGACACGACGTTTCGGACCATAGGCCAGTGTTTTTTGTCTTTATTATCATTTACCTTTCTCCTTCCTGTGAACTTATCCTAAATGTGATCCTATCCAACACGACTAACGGGACGAACGCGCACACACTGCACACTGGCGAACGCTATCGTGGCGTGTGAACGCCAACATGTGCGATCCATCGCGTTTTTTGCACTACACGTGAAATTAAGCCACTCACTGCTTTACGCTATGTGCAGCAAAACGTGCACACAGCAATATATTGGGTGAGACCTCGTCATCTGCTTTTTTTTTTTTTTTTTTTTTTTTTTATTCGAGCTTGTGATCTCCCTTTCATTTCATTCGAGTTGTAGTTAGACAACACGAGCTTGTTGTATAAAATTTTGTGTGATTAATAACGTGCTCATGAAAAATACAGAAAGCGCTGTGTGTAATTTTCTCTGTGTGTGTGTGTGTGTGTGCGTGTGTGTGGGGGAGGGGGAGGTGGGCGGTGGGGGGTCGGGACGAGGTCAAAATATAAAGACAGGCCTATCTCTTCATACCAGCTCAATTGCGCAGATACAGGTTTCTCCGTTTAGCCGGACAAACACAAAGAGTGTGTCTGGCTAAAAACGAAAGGTCGCTGGAAACTTCAAAGCATTAAAACTCCTTGACGGTATAACTGCTTTTTCTAAAACAAATCATTCTAAATCAATGAGATAGGAGAGAGAGGGAGAGAGGGGGGGAGAGAGAGGGGGAGAGATGGGGAGAGAGAAGGAGAAAGGAAGAGAGGGGGAGAGAGAGAGGAGGGGAAGAGAGAAAGAGGGAGAGGGGGAGAGAGAGAGATGGAGAGAGAGAGAGGGAGAGAACACTGAACACTGAAATGTTTAATGTCATTAGCTGTAAAGCTCTAGTGACATAGTAGGTACAAATCAGAACAAAAAATGGTGCAAAACAAATAAAATGGAACAGAAAGGAAAAACATAAACTTACTCTACTAAGGGATAAGCGGCACTTTGGTATTTTGTCATTTACTTAAAATGTCCACGTGGCAGGCGGGTACTGTGCCTTTTTCCCCGGGGGGGGGGGGGTTTGGGGGGGGGGGGGTGAGGGTGTGTGTGGAGTAGTACATGTGTGCACGCGTGGTGGGGGGTTAGGGGTGGTGGAGAGTGGGGCGATGAGAAGGGGGGTGGTGGGATGACTGATACAGGAAAAGAGACATCCGAAGTGGCAGACGTTAAAACTCACTCAGTACGGCCAGTCCTCTCTTCTCCTCTACACAGACCCCTCGGATGTCCAGTGGGTGTCTCAATGACATCAACCTTTAGCTTCCGTCGTTAGAACTGTGGTATTCTTTGTCAACATTCACTTCAGTATAAGAGCCTTCCGCTTGCAATATTTTGATGGTGGTAATTGGGGTGAAACGCTGTCAAAGTCGTCTCTTTCGCCGTTCGTTGAGAGTCAAATAATTATAACTATTTCAAACATTCTTGTAACAGGATCAAGCATAATCAATATAACAACAACAAACAAAAAAACCCAAAAAAATCAAACACCATAAACAATCAAATGTCGATACCAACTGGACTTTAATTCAAATAGTCTGTGAACTGTCGGAGTTAATAAATAATTATTCAAAATATCTTCTAAGGACAAGGACGTGTTTAGCGGCAAAGTGGTCAATGAGTTTTTTCTGTAAGACCAGTTTTGTTCTGGGACGCTCGACAAGTATGTGATAGACATTTCACTTCTTTTCCGCACAAACTCTGTATGTTTTGGCAATATTCTGGGCGATGAGCATTCAAACGAAATCTTGATTCTTTTTTTTAAAAACGATGTTTTTTCAAGTTTAAAAACTTGATGTTTTTTTTTTTAAAAACCATGCGCTCAGCTTGAGCTGTTACACAATTGCCTGGCTCTGGAGAGAGGTCGTGTATGAAAGTCACTCGTGTCCGACAATGACCATCAGAACAGCAGAGGAGGCAACTGCTTCGTTTATTTATTAATTTACAGTCTGTTCATTTAAGATGATGATATTAGACTGAAAATAAAGGATATCTATTATCATCATTTGGATCATTATCATGTCTATCATAATGATAATTGTTATTATTAGGCAACTGCTGTCCCAGCTCTCTGGGCTGGAATTTGATTATACTGTAGTGAAGTGTGTCTTGCCCAAGTTACACAACCCCCAGAGGGTTTTAGGTTCAATTAGTGCTGAAGCAAACAGAGGTATTTTCTTTGCAAGCACAACTGCGCAACTGTCGGTGTTTTTGTTGTTGCTGTTGTTGTTGTTGTTTGTGTGTGTGTGTGTGTGTTTTTTTTTCCTCTAAAATTAATTACGTTTTCAAATGTAGTCACCACCACCACCCCCTCCCACCACCCCACCCCCAACCTATGCAACGAACCTGCCCTAAAAAAGAAACAGAAAAACGGACTGGCAAGAACTGAATCATCCGCCCGTCCTACCTTCCTTCCTTCCTTCCTTCCTTCCTATCTTCCCTGTTCCAACCGTCTCAGATCTTCAGACATACCACGAGCTTTTATTCAATTACACACAACTATCAAAACTGCATTCGGGGTCTTCAAAGAATGCAACAACAGGCGCGTTGATTCAATCATACGTGCATGATTATTTTAATGTGGTGTGCACTCTCGACGATATGGCACGTGCTCATTGAAGTATGATTATAATTATGGGTTCCTTTCCCGGAATAGTTCACAGAATGATGAAAGGAAAAGGGGGGGGGGGGAAGAGGGAAGAAAAAGAACCTAGGGACAGAGATACAGTACATGTCAGAGTGACACACAGCCAGACAGGCAGACAGACAGACAGACAGAGACACAAAAGACGGGCGCAACAGCCGAGTGGTTAAAGCGTTGGACTTTCAATCTTAGGGTTCCCGGGTTCGAATCTCGGTAAAGGGGCCTGGCGAGTAAAGGGTAGACTTTCAATCTGAGGGTCCCAGGTTCGAATCTCGGTAAAGGGGCCTGGTGGGTAAAGGGTGGAGATTTTTACGATCTCCCAGGTCAACCATATGTGCAGATCTCCTTGTGCCTGAACCCCCCCATCGTGTGTATTCGCAAAGCAGAAGATCAAATACGCACGTTAAAGATCCTATATTCCGTTTCAGCGTTCGGCGGGTTATGGAAACAAGAACATACCCAGCATGCACACCCCCTCCCCGGAAAACGGGAGTATGGCTGCCTACATAGCGGGGTAAAAACGGTCATACGCATAAGTGGGAGTTGCAGCCCACAAACGACGACGAAGAAGACAGACAGACAGAGAGAGACAGACAGACAGAGAGACAGATGGAGAGATAGAGAAGGAAAGAAAGAGTCAGAGCGAGAGAGAAGAGGGAAAGGGGGCAGAGATAACGAGACTGATGGAGAAACAGACAGGCAGACGGACAGATTAACACAGAGGGGATGCAGAGAAAAACAGATAAAGAGAAACAAAAATATATATTATATGGATTAGCTGTCTTCGTCTGAATCGTAAATCAGCAAATTAAGGACAAGCAAAAATCTGTTCTACCGTTCAGTTCCTCCTCTCTCTCTCTCTCTCTCTCTGTCTCTCTCTCTCTGTGTGTGTGTGTGTGTGTGTGTGTGTGTGTGTGTGTGTGTGTGTGTGTGTGTGTGTGTGTGTGTGTGTGTGTGTGTGTGTGTGTGTGTGTTTGTTTATGTGTGAGTGTGTGTGTGCGCGCGCGCGTGAGTGCTTGCGCACTGTTGAAGCGAGATTCCATCTTCTCAGCTTATCGCATGCACGTTTTCACATCGATTTCAACAACGGATACACACACGCGCGCAAAAAAACAACAAACAAACAAACAAACAAACAAAACAAAACAAAACAAAAAACAAAACAAAACAAAGAAAAAAAAGACAGCATGCACCTGTGTATCTGTTCAGCGCCTGCAAAGAATTAAGGTGAATGCGGATGTTCCACACACACACACACACACACACACACACACACACACACACAACAGAAAAATGCACTGATGCATGTGCCGTGGTGGGGAAAAAGAAAAAAAGGGGGTAAAGGGGAATGGAAAATAATGAGCAATGGGGAAGACAGTGAGAAAGAGAGAGAGAGAGATTGAGAGAGTGCGGGGACGGGTGAGAGATGGGGGTATTGCGAGCGAGCGAGCGAGCGAGCGAGCGAGAGAGAGAGAACGGAAGAGAGAGAATGAATGAGAGATATACAGATTGCGAGACAGACAGACAGACAGACAGACTGCGAGACAGAATGAGATTGCGAGAGAGAAATAGACAAAGTGATTGATTGAGAGACAGACAGACAGAGACAGTACAGAGAGAGAGAGAGAGAGAGAGAGAGAGAGAGAGAACAAAGGTGGGTGATAAAAGAGACAGACGGACAGATCACAGGAAGAGAGAGAGGGCTGGATGGGGGTGGGGTGGGGGGGAGGGGGGTTCAAGGGGGGGGGGAGCACTGAGAAGCACGAAACAAGGAAGTTTCTTGAAATTACTTCCGGGTTCTCAATATATATATATATATATATATATATATATATATATATATATATATATATATATCTCAAAATAGAACGAAATAGAATAAAAATAAATAAATGATCAAATCGATAAATAAATATATAAATGAGATTAATATATGAATAACTGATTAAGCAGATAGACCCGAGTAAAAGAATGAGCCCATGTGTGACAAATATCCAAAAATGTGTAAGGAATGTTTGCATATATATATATATTAAAAGTAATGTTTGTAGAGACAGCATGTGAGAGAGAGAGAGAGAGAGAGAGAGAGAGAGAGAGAGAGAGAGAGAGAGAGAGAGAGAGAGAGAGAGAGAGAGAGCAAATATGGACACTCGCATGTGCGTGTGTGTTTGATGATGAGGATGATGGTGAGAACGACAGCTATACAACAATACTTACACATTTTACTTACACGGCGCAATATAACGAGCTCTATGCGCCTCGCTCGGAACAATACATAATATACTGAGGTGCATAACACCCTATAACAACAGCACGTGAGTACATAGAAGTGTGTATGCATGCTTGTGTGTGTGTGTGTGTTTGTACCGTACGTATGTCCACGTGTTTGTCTAGGTACAAGCACACGGGCGCGTGTGTGTGTGTTTGTGTGAGTGTGGCCGTGTGTCGGGGGGAGGGGGGGGGGGGACGGGAGGGGAAGGGGACGGGGGGAAGGTGGAGTTAACTTTCGCGAGCGGGCTAGCTTCACAGATTCCAGATTCCAATCGCAATAGCTGTCGACGTCTGGGACCCACCACCACTTTATCATCAAGCGTTTCACGTGAGGATGTGCTGGTTGAGATAAAACAAGTTCACACCACACACACACACACACACACACACCACTGCAGAAAACAATGCCCTGACACACGGGGGGAAAATTCCCCATCACATAGCCTCCCTCCCTCCATCCCAACCTCCCTGCCCCCCAACGCCGCCCTCCCTCCTCACGCCCCCCCCCCCCTCCCACTTTCTTACCCCCCACTCGCACACTCCACAACCACCCCAACCAACCCCCCCTCTCTCTCTCTGTCCCTCTCTCTCACTCACTCACTCACTCACTCACACACACACACACACACACACACACACACTCACTCACTCACTCACTCACTCACTCACACACACACACACACACACACACACTCTTTCACGAATCGCACTTGAACGATCCGGTTCCAGTTTCATCATCACACGTCGATCGCTGGCTCCATCCTCTTTGCAAGCTGCCAACATCAACACTCCACCACACATGTGTGCACTGACAAGACGCATTCACAGGCACACTAACTGACAGACACGACAAGACAAGACAAGACAGACAGACAGACATACCCACAAAAGCAGACAGAGAGAAAGAGACAGAGACTGACAGACACACTCACAGAGAGACAGACTGACAGACTTATGCGCAAAGGCAGGCAGAGCGACAGCGACAGAGACTGAGTCTGACACAAAAGACACAAGAGAGAGAGGATACACACACACACACACACACACACACACACACACACACACACACACACACACACACACATACATACATACATGAGGGGGGGGAAGGGGAGAGAGGAAAACAGAAAAGGTTGAAAGCTACCAAAAATTGCATACCTAACATGCAATAACATTTAACAGTAACAATTCAATGATGATATTAATGTGTGTGTGTGTGTGTGTGTGTGTGTGTGTGTGTGTGTGTGTGTGTGTGCGTGCGTGCATGCGTGCGCGCGCGCGCGTCGGTGTATTTTTGCGTGTCGGTGTATGTCTGTGTGTGTGTGTGCCTGTATCTGTGTGAATCTATGTGTATCTCTTCTGTGTGTTTGCGAGTACGAGTGTGTGCATATGTATGTATATATATGTGTGTGTATATGTGTGTGTATAAATGTATGCGCGCACGCGCGCGTGAGTGCGAAATTTACACTGACAAAATATAAATGGTGCATGCATTTTACAAAAACTCATCTGCGATATGGCCCACTAAAATAAATGAAATTCTTTAAAAAAAAAAAAAAAAAAAAAAAAGGAAACGGAGAAATAAAAAGTTCAATACACAACTAAATAAGAAAGCCTTGTATTCGCCCTGCGTTTTCCGATACGCTAATGGGCCTTTAAAAACATGCATTGTGCTCAAGGCTGTAAAACAGAGAATGCATTGTGCTCTGTGTCTGGTGAATTTCTTCCTTCTTCCTTCTACTTCTTGTTGTTCTCTCTCTCTCCCTCTTTCTCTCTCTCTCTCTCTCTTCGCTCTGTCTCCCTCCCTCTCTCTGTCTCTCCTGTCTCTCTCTTTCTCTCTCTCTCTCCTTCTCTCTCTCTCTCTTCGCTCTCCCTCCCTTCCTCTCTCTCTCTTCCCTCTCCCTCCCTCTCTCTCTTTTTCTGTCTCTTCCCTCTGCCTCCCTCCCTCTCTTCTCTCTCTCCCCCTCTCTCCGTGTTTTTCCCGATGCGCTCCTGATGTTATCTCGACATTCCTGAGCAAGATCAATACCTTCTTCCTCCGCCCACCCCCCTTCCCTCCACCTCCTCCCTTCTACGCCCCCCCCCCCCCCCCCCCCCACACACACACACACCCCTCCCCGCCTCCTTCTCACATATCGCTGTTTTCAAGATCTAATTTCGGCGATTTTAGATGATACATTAAAACCTTGCGTTCCCCCCCCGCCCCCCCCCTCTCCTCCCCCACCCTCTCTCTCTCACTCACACACACACACACACACCCCTCCCCGCCTCCTCACATATCGCTGTTTTCAAGATCTAATTTCGGCGATTTTAGATGATACATTAAAACCTTGCGTTCCTCCCCCACCCTCTCTCTCTCACTCACACACACACACACACAGAGAGAGAGAGAGAGAGAGAGAGAGAGAGAGAGAGAGAAAATAGTGCAAACGTTGACTAAATTATTGGAATATTGTGATAATCATTCTATGATATCTTAAGTCACGACCGAAAATCTCTACGATGACCAGTAAGTGTGACGAGACATTAACCAGATCCAGTTTCAGTTTCAGTTTCAGTTTCTCGAGGAGGGGGTCACTGCCTTCGGACACATCCACATACGCTTCACCACATCTGCTAGGTAGATGCATGACAGCAGAAGAGTGCATGAACATATATATTTGTGTACCTATCAGAATGGATTTCGTTTGACATACTTTTGCCTGAGGACTACACTCTCGTTGCCATCTTTTCCACTGCCCCAAGTGCCTGCTGCATGCGGGACCTCGGTTTATCGTCTCATCCGAAAGACCAGACGCTCAGTTTGATTTTCCAGTCAAACTTGGGACAGAAAGGGCCAGAGAGAGAGAAAGAGCGGGATTCGAACCCACACACCCTCACGGACTCTCTGTATTGGGCAGCTGAGCGTCTTAACCACTCTGCCACCTTCACTCCTCTCAGACATTAACCAAGAATTCCTCCTCTTCATGCTGCAAACCACACCACCTATAGTGCAGATCCATGTACACGAATAATGAACGGCAGTAGGCTTTATACTGCATATCTTTATATCATATATATATATATATACTTTATATCATACATCAAATCACCCATCAAAGAGGGTTAAAACTTGAAACCGGTTACGCGAAACAAAAACCTCGCATCAACCGAGTGACGCGAGCTGTATTGTAAGCGACCGACGCCCAGACCAGTTCAGACACGAACTGATTTGGCCCAGAGAGCTAGCTAGCACGCGCACTCAAACAATGAGTCTTCTGAGGCGGCGCCCTCTCATAGACAGAATTCCTCCTTGTACAGTCGCCGGTATTGCACACGACAAAACAACAGACTCGATGTTGTGCTGCGATCTTATAAGAACGCCGTCCGTTCAGTACCGTCAACAATGCACGCGTTCCAGAACTGCCCGGGCTATACCAATGGTTAACTTTATCATAATGTCTGTTTACACAAATAGACTGATACATGACTAAAACATGTAGACATTACACTCATCGTCCTCCTAATAAACCACGCCACCTATACCATACCAGCCCCGTTCCTCCAGTGGAAACCAAACTAATGAAACAGCAGCGGAGCGAAGCTGTCAAACTGAAACAGGAAGTCCCTGCACTCTCAAAGGCTAAGAAAATCAGATACATAATTATCTCTCCCAAACACGAACGTCAAGGCAGAACCTGTGAAAATAAATTTTATATATATATATATATATATATATATATATATATACGCGAGTGAGTCAAACAGGAAGTCAAGCTCAGACATGAAAAAATAAACTCATTATAGGCCAAAAACCCAGACGTAGGTTCAACTACAAACTAAAACACAGACAGACAAAGACGCGCACAGACACAGAAAGACAGACAGACAGAC
>NC_134907.1:17035993-17048493 GCF_041734735.1 Babylonia areolata
TTCATCATGACAAGCACGCACGTATTGTATTGTATTGTATTGTATTGTATTGCATTCATTGTATTGTATTGTTCTTTTTTGTCACAACAGATTTCTCTCTGTAGAATTCAGGCTGATCTGCCCAGGGACAGCGTGTCGCTACACTGAGAGCGTCACCATTTTTGGGGGGTGGGGGGCATTTTTTTTCCTGCATGCAGGGTTTTTTTTTAAAATTTGTTTTCCTATCGAAGTGGATTTTCTACAGAATTTTGCAAGGGACAACCCTTTTGTTGCCGTGGGTTCTTTTACGTGGGCTACGTGCATGCTGCGAAAGGGACCTCGGTTTATCGTTTCATCCGAATGAGTAGCGTTCAGACCACTACTCAAGGTCTTGTGGAGGGGGAGAAAATCCTACCGACTGTGCTGTGATTCGAACCAGTGCGCTCAGAGTCTCTCGCTTTCAAGGCGTCTGTGTCTGTCTGTGTTTGTGTGTGTCTGTGTGTGTGTGTGTGTGTACGTCTCTCTCTCTCTCTCTCTCTCTCTCTCTCTCTCTCTCTCTCTACTCCCCTCATTATTATTACTATTATCATCATTATATTTATACAGCGCTGAATCTTGTGCAGAGACAAATCAAAGTGCTTTCGCACCAGTCTTTCAAACGCATGCATAACTCTAAAACTGGAGGAAAAAAAAACAACCAAAAAAACCCCAAACAAACTGAAGACAAGGAAGAGGCAGGGAAGGGAGGCTCATCCCCTCTCTATCTGCCCACACAAGCTTGCCGTTTCCTTTTCTGTGAACGAAATACCAAGTTATTGATTAAAGTTTCCTTGTTAAATTTTTTTTTTAAAGAAGAAGAAAAAAAAAGCAGAGTGACCTTCCACGTTATAAGCCCCCCCTCCCCCACCTCCACCCCCTCCTCCCCCCTACCTCCTCGCCCCCTCACCTCCATCAACCCACCCTACCCCTACCCCAACATGAGTCACTCACTCCTTACCGTGTTGCTCGCTGAAGTCACCTCTGTGGCAAGAAGACACAATGAACTGACAATATAGGGGCTGATACTACTGCCAGAGGCCCCTTTTGCGTCCCTTAGACGTCCACCCCTCTCTCCCTCCCCCCACCCCCACCTCTCTCATCTACCCCTGCCCCCTCCCCACCCTAACCCTCTCCCCCTCCATACTTCCCTTGCACCCCTCTTCTTCTACCTTACCACTGCTCTCTCTCTCTCTCTCTCTCTCTCTCTCTCTCTCTCCCCCCCTCCCCCCACCCCTTTCCCTTTCCATCCCCTCGCCCCTTTCCCCGTCCCCTCCCCTCCCCTCCCCCCCACCCCTTTATCTATCCCCGCTCCATCCCTCTCTCTCTCTGTCTGTCTGATTATCTGCCCCCCACCCCCACACCCCCTCTCCCCCCTCTCTCTCCCACTCTCTCTCTCTCTCTCTCTCTCGTGACCTAAGGCCGGTGTGCATTAAAGCAGTTCTGAGTTCTCTCTCTCTGTCCCTGTCTCTCTCTCCCTCTCTGTCTGTCTGTCTGTCTGCCCCCAACTCTGTCTCTGTATGTGTGTCTCTCTCTCTCCCTTCCTCTCTTTCTCTCTTGTAACCAACTTTACGTCAGTTCCAATCCAATCCCTTCCCTGCCCCACCCCCCCTACCCACCACCCCTAACTCCCCTTTCTCCCCTCCCTGAAGCTTCTGCATCCTTTCAACTGTGAATTTGTTTTTTTTCTTTTTTTTAAAGGGAAAGAAAAAAAAAAAAGGCCGACCACTACAGGAAAGGACAGATTAGTAAGGATTCAGTTCAAGGTTACTCTCTGCACATCTCTCTCTCTCTCTCTCACACACACAATGGCACGATCATTTTTTTGGTGTTTTCAATGAATCAGTACATAATGCAGAACAAGAAGAACACATGCAGTTAGAGGACGAGGATAATTATGAACCATTGTTTAATGATCCAATATCTAGTGAAGAGGTTATTGCCGGCATTAGACATTTGAAAACAGGAAAGAGTGCAGGGCCAGATAAAATTGTTGCAGAGATGTTAAAGAATGCAAATACAGACATTATAAGCTTTCTTGTTCAAGTATTCAACCAACTATTTGAAAGTGGTACTTTTCCTTCAGAATGGTCAAAATCCATACTTATCCCAATTCACAAAAAGGGAGATGTCAACAATCCCGACAATTATCGGGGAGTAGCGCTTACCAGTATTCTAAGTAAAGTGTACACTTACATATTGAACAAGAGACTAACCAAATGGTCTGAAAAAGAAGAAAAAATAATGGAACAGCAAGCAGGATTTAGAAGTAACTACAGTACAACAGATCACATATTTACATTGTACACACTTGTCCAAAAATACTTACTCAATAACACAAAACTTTATGTTGCTTTCATTGATTTCAGGAAGGCCTTCGATTCCGTGAATCGTAATGTATTATGGCATGTTCTGCGTGAAAGTGGTGTGAATGGCAAATTATACAATGCTCTTAGAGGTGTTTATAAGTCAGTGCTTGCATGCGTACGTGAGAAAGGTATATATTCAGAATATTTTGATTGCCCAAATGGGGTAAAGCAAGGTTGTCTTTTGAGCCCACAAATGTTCTCCTTTTTTATTAACGAATTAGCAACAGAATTGTCGAGAAAAGGAAGACATGGAATTCAATTAATTCCGGGAGCAATCGAGATATTTTTACTGTTATTTGCAGATGACGTTGTTCTTTTGTCTGGAACTGTTAGGGGTTTACAGAACCAATTAAATGCATTGAAAGAAGAAGCAGACTATTTGGGTTTAACAGTGAACATGGATAAAACTAACATTATTGTATTTAGAATGGGTGGACATCTGTCAGTGCACGAAAAATGGCTTTATGGAAATGAGGATGTTAAAGTTATAAATTCATATAAATATTTGGGAATGATATTCTCAACAAAATTAAGCTTAAATTATGCTTGGGAAGAATCTTGCAGGAAAGCAAAGAAAGGTGTTATTGAAATATTGAATTCATTAAAAAAGCTTAAGTCTATTGATTACTGTTTGTTTTGGAAAATGTTCGATACACAGATTGAACCTATACTTACATATGCAGCCGAAGTTTGGGGACTAAAGGTAAATTCACAGATGGAAAAAGTACATACTTATGCAATTAAACGTTTTTTAAATGTGCCAATTCATTCATCCAACACAATGTTATATGGGGAAACGGGCAGATATCCTTTGTATATAAGAACATTTGTAAAATGCATTAAGTATTGGTTGAAATTATTGAAACTTCCACAATCACGTTTACCCAGACAGGCTTACGAGATGATGTTGTTACAAATGGAATTAGGAAAGGAAAACTGGACTTATAGTGTAAAAAAGGTTTTGTCTGAACACGGTTTTGGAATTGTGTGGATGTATCAGGAAGTGGGAAATGAACAGCAGTTTATATCAGAATTTAGAGATAGATTGATTTGTTCTTTTAAGCAAAATTGGCATTCAGATATGGAAAGCAAAGAGAAATATAGTTGGTTTTTCTCATTCAAAAGTATATTTCATACTGAAAAATATCTAACAGTCATCACAGATAAGTGGCACAGGTTAAATTATGCAAGATTTCGGCTACGGACATTTGGTTTCAATGCAAATAAATTGTGGTTTCAACCTGCAGCATCCACAGAATTGCCATGTCCTTTGTGTGCATCTAGTGTAGATGACGAAAAACATTTTTTGTTTCATTGTAAATTATACGATAAAGTAAGAGAAAAATGTACATTTTTTTCATCTCATTTAGCTAAAAGACATGATGTTTTTTCTGTTTTATCGTCTGATGATGAATATGTCATACAGTCAGTAGCTAAATTTATCTCAGAAGCACAAAAAATAAGGCATAATCACTATGATCAGAACACACCAGAGTAAATGAGGAGGATATCCATATGTAAATTTTATTTTCTTATGTTAATTTGGTAAGGTAGATAATTGATATATTGAACAATTTCACTCCTAGAATGGGTGGTCGAGTTTGATTGATTAGTTTCTTTGTGTGTGTGTGTGTGTGTGTGTGTGTGTTCCGCTTGCTTAATGTATCGTGAGAGAGTTATATTTAGAGATTTTGTTTGTTTGTTTGTTTGGTGATGAAATGCTGGTAAGCAGAATGTTGCTTTGCATTTAAGAGGATTTAAGAATTAATCCCCGTCACCCCCTTGTCAATAGACCATTACAGGTAATGACAATAAAAATGTCAGTGTCAAAAAAAAGTGTCTCTCACACACACACACACACACACACACACACACACACACACACACAATACTATACGGCGCGCACGCACGCACACACACACACCACGCGCGCAGCACGTGCACGCAGCGCTCACACACACACACACACACACACGTACGTTACAAATCGTCTGTTAAAAGTCAACAAATGTACAGTAAAGAAAACTGTTCAGTGTGTAACTGGTACACGCATCCGTAAACAGATGCTATAATTCGTAAGATGTCAGATGTAAGCATATGTAAACAGACGTTCTAAATCTTCAGTTAAAAGTCAAACAAAATGATGCAAGTTAAGAACTCTGCTCAGAGAAAATGGGTACAAGCATCTGTAAACAGACGTTCTAAACCGTCTACTAAAGTCAACAAATGTAAGCTTAGAACTCTGATGAGTGTACACGTGGTACACGCATCAGTGAAGAGATGTACTAAATCTGCTATCTAAGTCAACAAACCCACATTAAGAACTCCTGATCAACAGACTAGTGGAACAATCTGTTCAGTCGTCTGTAGATGTAAGTCAACAAATGTTAAGTTAAGAACTCTGCTCCGTGTACAAGTGGAACAAGCATCTGTGAACAGACGTTATAAATCGTCTATTAATGTCAACAAATGTACGTAAGGAGAGGAAATAAATTATGCTCACGTATTAGCGTGCAAGTATATTAATTAACATTGTGTTTTGTCTGGGTTCGGTCCGTGTGTGTGTGTGTGTGTGTGTGTGTGTGTGTGTGTGTGTGTGCGCGCGCGCGAGTGCGTGCGTGTGTGCGTGCGTGTGTACCAGCACAAACCATTTCAAGGCAGTGTGAATGGTCACTGTTTTGGGTAAGTGCCTTTGAGCGCGCGCGCACACACACACACACACACACACACACACACACACACACACACACACACACAACAGTATTGATTTTCTAGTAATTGTAATATGTTCGTTCCCTTATTAAATTTCCCCTGAGGTAACTGAAACCCGGAACACACACTCACACTCACTCTCTCTCTCTCTCTCTCTCTCTCTCTCTCTCTCTCTCTCATTTTTTATGCGTTAAAACAGAGAGCAGAAAGCGCTCAGTCTCAGATGAAAGACATGTTTCCAAATAACCCTCAGCTTTTTGTTTACTTTGGTTATATCATCAGTTTATTCTTTCCACATTTTGTTGTTCATCCAACTCAAGGATTGGTTTCCATGTCTGTGTGTGTGTGTGTTGTGTGTGTGTGTGTTGTGTTGTGTGTGCGCGTGCGCGCACAACACGTGCATCCATATGTATACTCAAACTTAAGAGGCATTGTAATCTCGTAGTATGTCATGAACTATTCTTTCTCGTTTCAAGTGCTATTTCGTTGAAATCTGATTCTGTTCTGGAATGTTTTGTAATAGTATTTGTTCTCTTACCCCCCCTTCATGAGTGGTCATGGCCTGGTGAATAAACCATTTGCATTCGTATACGCACGTACGCGCGCGCGCGTGCACACACACACACACACACACACACACACACACGCCCGCACACACACACACATTTTTTCCACCAACCCCCCTCCACTAGTTCCCCTGAAAACATCAACAAAATGAGTGCAGTCTAATGTGTGTCTCCTTCCTCATTATTATCTCATTACCCTGTATGAAAGAAAATAATTATATCATTCCTCCTCTCTCTCTCTCTCTCTCTTCTCTCTCGCTCGCTCTCGCTCTCTCTCATACACTCGATAACTAAGTAGCAATGAAGACATGAAAAATCGATTCTCATCTGTTGTACAATATCCTGCCCTCTCCCATTCTCTCTGTATTTCACCTTTTCTCTCCCTCTCTAACACGAGATAACTAACAAGCAAATGGAAGACATAAAGTATATGTTTCACATCGACTGTACAATATCTTCCTCCCCCCCCCCCTCTCTCTCTCTCTCTCTCTCGCTCGCTCGCCTGCTCGCTCACTTTCTCTTTCACTCTTACACTGGATAATTAGTTATGAAGACATAAAAAAAAATCGTTTCACATTTGTTGTGCGACTTCAGACCCTTGGTTGTAAGGTTGCACACCCTCTTCCACCCCCCCCCACCCCCCACCCCTCTCTCTCTCTCTGTCTCTGTCTCTCTCTCTCGCACACACACACACACACACACACACACACACACACACTAAACTGACAAACTGACTACCAATGAAGACACAAAGAATCGATTCACATTTATTTAACAGTATCCTACCTCCTCTCTCTCTCTCTCTCACACACACACACACACACACACACACACACACACACACACACACACACACACACACACACACACACACACACACACTTTCTCTTTCCCTTTAACACAAGGTGACTAACTAGCAATTAGTAAGACATAAAACAATTCGTTTCACACCCACTCTACAATATCTTAACACATTCGTAAACTCTGCGTTTATATATTTGATGCCCTGAAGATACGACTGGAATTCTTTGACAGCAAGTGAAGAAATTCATGAATTCAATTTTACAACGCGCCAAGAAGCACTTTTGTTCGACAGGTTTTAAGTCAGTATGTATTCTACATTGTGTTGTCATTATGTGATCACCGTATTGTGTACTTTTGACCTCTTTCCACTCTCTCTCTCTCTCACTTTCTCTCTCTCTCTCTCTTAGTCTTACACTAGACAACTTGTTATGAACACACACACACACACACACACACACACGTCTACACCACTACCACCACCAATCCCCCCCACAACAAACAGATCTACACCACTACCACCAACCAACCACCACCGCACACACACATACACCCACACTCACAAGTAACCTTTTCCCCCCCTGAACCACCATCCCACCCCCTGCACAGCCAGCTACCCCCCCCCAACCCCCCCTTACCCCCCAGAACGCCCACAACTGCCACAAACTACGTGCAGTGTCATGCGTGTCTTCCAACAATTACTCAATGGCATTTTGTACGTGTGTGTGTGTGTGTGTGTGTGTGTTTGTGTGCCTGTGTGTGTGCCTGTGTGTGTGTGTGTGCGTGTGTGTGCGGGCTCTGTCTCCCTATATCCCTTCCCCGCCACCCCACCACCACCCTTCTCCCTTCCCCAACTAAAAAAAAAAAAAAAAAAAAAAAAAAAAAACCCTACTCATCTTTATTCATGGCGCTCGAGCGAAGCCACTGCTCGTGTTTATTCATGAAAACTAGCTGCCCAATCTCTCCGGCGTCACACGCAATCGATGCAGACTGCCTGCCCTGCCTGCCGCCTGCCTGCTGTGGGCAACCACCCACTCCCCCCCTGCCACCCCCCCCCCACTACCCCCCCCCCCCCCCACCCCCCTGTGGTATTTTGCCGAGGAAACCGGGCGATCATCTCTCTGCCTAGCAGATGTGGTGTAGCGTGTATGGATATGGATATGGATATGGATTTGTCTCCTAAGCAAACGCAGTGACGCCTCCTTGAGAACCTGAAGCTGAAACTGGGAGCTGATGTGGACACCAACAGTGCTCTATATCTCTGTTTGTGTGTGTGTGGGTGTGTGTGAGAGAGGGGTGTGGTTGGGGTGCAGAGGGGTTTGTGTGTGGGGCGGGGGCCCGGGGTGGTACAGGGGGTTAGAGGTGGGGCTTGTGTGTGTGTGTGTGTGTGTGTGTGTGTGTGTGTGTGTGTGTGTGTGTGTGTGTGTGACAGACAGAGACATACAGACAGAGAGACACAGAGAGAAACGGAGAGACAGAGACACAGAGAGAGGCAGAGACAGAGAAAGAGAGACACACAGAAAGCGAGACGGAGACAGAAAGAGGGAGGCAGAGAGAGACAGAGTAAGAGAGACATGGACACAGAACCAGAGACAGACAGAGACAGAGAGAGGGAGGCAGAGAGACACACATACAGAACCAGAGACAGACAGAGACAGAGAGAGGGAGGCAGAGAGACACACATACAGAACCAGACAGACAGAGACAGAGACAGAGAGAGGGAGGCAGAGAGACACACATACAGAACCAGAGACAGAGAGAGGGAGACAGAGAGACAGAGACAGACATAGACACAGAACCAGAGACAGAGACAGAGAGAGGGAGGCAGAGAGACAGACAGACATAGACACAGAACCAGAGACAGACAGAGACAGAGAGAGGGAGGCAGAGAGACACACATACAGAACCAGAGACAGACAGAGACAGAGAGAGGGAGGCAGAGAGACACACATACAGAACCAGAGACAGACAGAGACAGAGAGAGGGAGGCAGAGAGAGAGACATAGACACAGAACCAGAGACAGACAGAGACAGAGAGAGGGAGGCAGAGAGAGAGACATAGACACAGAACCAGAGACAGACAGAGACAGAGAGAGGGAGGCAGAGAGAGAGAGAGACATAGACAAAGAACCAGAGACAGACAGAGAGAGGGAGGCAGAGAGACACACACACAGAACCAGAGACAGACACAGAGAGAGGGAGGCAGAGAGAGAGAGAGAGAGAGAGACATAGACACAGAACCAGAGACAGAGACAGAGAGAGGGAGGCAGAGAGAGACATAGACACAGAACCAGAGACAGACAGTGACAGAGAGAGGGAGGCAGAGAGAGAGAGAGACATAGACACAGAACCAGAGACAGACAGAGATAGAGAGAGGGAGGCAGAGAGAGAGAGACATAGACACAGAACCAGAGACAGACAGAGATAGAGAGAGGGAGGCAGAGAGAGAGAGACATAAACACAGAACCAGAGACAGACAGAGATAGAGAGAGGGAGGCAGAGAGAGAGAGAGACATAGACACAGAACCAGAGACAGACAGTGACAGAGAGAGGGAGGCAGATAGAGAGAGAGAGACATAGACACAGAACCAGAGACAGACAGTGACAGAGAGAGGGAGGTTGAGAGAGAGAGAGAGACATAAACACAGAACCAGAGACAGACAGAGACAGAGAGAGGGAGGCAGAGAGAGAGAGAGAGACATAGACACAGAACCAGAGACAGACAGTGACAGAGAGAGGGAGGCAGAGAGAGAGAGAGAGACATAGACACAGAACCAGAGACAGACAGTGACAGAGAGAGGGAGGTTGAGAGAGAGAGAGAGACATAGACACAGAACCAGAGACAGACAGAGATAGAGAGAGGGAGGCAGAGAGAGAGAGACATAAACACAGAACCAGAGACAGACAGAGATAGAGAGAGGGAGGCAGAGAGAGAGACATAGACACAGAACCAGAGACAGACAGAGACAGAGAGAGGGAGGCAGAGAGAGAGAGACAGAGAACCAGAGACAGACAGTGACAGAGAGAGGGAGGCAGAGAGAGAGAGACATAGACACAGAACCAGAGACAGACAGAGACAGAGAGAAGGAGGTTGAGAGAGAGAGAGAGACAGACAGAGACACAGAACCAGAGACAGACAGAGACAGAGAGAAGGAGGTTGAGAGAGAGAGAGAGAGAGACATAGACACAGAACCAGAGACAGACAGAGACAGAGAGAGGGAGGCAGAGAGAGAGACATAGACACAGAACCAGAGACAGACAGAGACAGAGAGAGGGAGGCAGAGAGAGAGAGAGAGAGACATAGACACAGAACCAGAGACAGACAGTGACAGAGAGAGGGAGGCAGAGAGAGAGAGAGACATAGACACAGAACCAGAGACAGAGACAGAGAGAGGGAGGCACAGAGAGAGACACACACACACAGAACCTGAGACAGACAGTGACAGAGAGAGGGAGGCAGAGAGAGAGACATAGACACAGAACCAGAGACAGACAGTGACAGAGAGAGGGAGACAGAGAGAGAGACATAGACACAGAACCAGAGACAGACAGAGACAGAGAGAGGGAGGCAGAGAGAGAGACATAGACACAGAACCAGAGACAGACAGTGACAGAGAGAGGGAGGCAGAGAGAGAGACATAGACACAGAACCAGAGACAGACAGAGACAGAGAGAGGGAGGCAGAGAGAGAGACATAGACACAGAACCAGAGACAGACAGAGACAGAGAGAGGGAGGCAGAGAGAGAGAGAGAGAGACATAGACACAGAACCAGAGACAGACAGAGACAGAGAGAGGGAGGCAGAGAGAGAGAGAGAGAGACATAGACACAGAACCAGAGACAGACAGAGACAGAGAGAGGGAGGCAGAGAGAGAGAGAGAGAGACATAGACACAGAACCAGAGACAGACAGAGACAGAGAGAGGGAGGCAGAGAGAGAGACATAAACACAGAACCAGAGACAGACAGTGACAGAGAGAGGGAGGCAGAGAGAGAGAGAGACATAGACACAGAACCAGAGACAGACAGAGACAGAGAGAGGGAGGCAGAGAGAGAGAGAGACATAGACACAGAACGAGAGACAGACAGTGACAGAGAGAGGGAGGCAGAGAGAGAGAGAGAGACATAGAACCAGAGACAGACAGTGACAGAGAATCACCCCGGCCAGACAAAACAACAAACCAACCATTGGAAAGAGAATACACTTCCCTCAGGCCTGTAATCAGTTTGGACACACACACACACACACACACACACACACATAAACACAAATACACAAAATAACATACACACACACACACACACACACACACGCGCGCGCGCGCGCGCGCGCGCGCGCGCTTGCGCTTGCTTTTTTTTTTTTTAAAAGAAAAGCAAACAAAACAAAACCTGAATGGGGTCGCTACAAAACAAACAAACAAAAAAACCACAAAAAAAGAACTCACCACGTCTTAATGTTCTTCAATTCCCATACAGGGCGGGAGAGGACCGGAGGAATTGTGTAGAAGGGGTGTTGGGGGGGGTAAGGGGGTTGGTTGGAGGAGAAAGGGGGGGAGTGATATGGAGAGAGGAGGAAGAACGGTGGGAGAGAGTTGGGGAGAAAAAGACACAGAGAGGGAGGGAGAGAGAGACAGAGACAGAGAGACAGACAGAAGTGGGAGAGAGACAGAAGCAGACGGAAATACAGACAAGACAGGACAAGCAATGAGTCACACAGAGAGAGACAGAGACAGACAGACAGACAGAAAGAGGCAGAGACAGATAAGGGGCACAGAGAGAGGCGTAGTGGGAGACAGAGACAGAGAGAGGGTCGTGGGGAGAGAGAGAGAGAGAGAGAGGGAGAGAGAGAGAGACAGAGACAGACAGACAGACAGAAAGAGGCAGAGACAGATAAGGGACACAGAGAGAGGCGTAGTGGGAGACAGAGACAGAGAGAGGGTCGTGGGGAGAGAGAGAGAGAGAGAGGGAGAGAGAGAGAGACAGACAGACAGACAGAGACAGGGACAAAGGTGGAGAGACAGACAGACAGAGACAGAGAGGCGGAAACAGACAGACAGAGAGACAGAAAGACAGACAGACAAAGACAGAGAGGCGAAAACAGATAGAGACAGAGACAGACAGACAGACAGACAGACGGACAAAGACAGAGAGGCGAAAACAGATAGAGACAGAGACAGACAGACAGACAGACAGACAAAGACAGAGACAGAGAGGCGGAAACAGACAGAGACAGAGACAGACAGACAGACAGACAGAGACAGAGACAGAGAGGCGGAAACAGACACAGACAGAGACAGAGACAGAGACAGCGACAGACAGACAGACAGACGGACAGACAAAGACAGAGAGCGGAAAAGAAGAGGACTGCTGGACCCCGCCTTGTCACAGTCAGCCGACGAAACGTCGCGTGATCTTTCCAGTTTTCCCTGTGTTTTCATGTCCATGTTTTTTTCCCTACAATCATACTGCATTACAATCAAAATAGAATAGAATAGAACAGAACAGAACAGAACAGAATAGAGTATAGGATATGTCTTTATTCTTTATAAAAAATAAATAAATAAATAAATAAATAAAAAGCTTTCGTTTTGCAGACCCTGTTCAGGGTGGGGATTGGCAGCAAATATATATATATATATGTGTGTGTGTGTGTGTGTGTGTGTGTGTGTGTGTGTGTGTACACACACACACACACACACATTTATATATATACACATATATACACGCACACACACACACACACACATTTATATATATATATATATATATATATATATATATATATATATATATATATATATATATATATGAACAAAATCAATAATGATGAGGATGATGACGATGACGACAATTGAAAAAAACCAATGATAATAAGCACACTATACTAGTGCTTGTCAAATATCCTCGACATGACAGAACAGAGTTGATTTTTTTTTTTCTTGTGTTGTCTTCCACTGTCTTCTTTTTGTTTCTGCACTGTCATGGGAATCGATACCAGACGTGAAGTCCCATAGGACGTGTAGAAATACATGTCTACT
>NC_134907.1:17055993-17058493 GCF_041734735.1 Babylonia areolata
CACACACACACACACACAAAAGAGAGATTTGTTTCATATCCATATTAGAGAATCATTAGAAAAGGCGATTTAAAAAAAAAAATTGCCCCTGTCATTAACATCGGATGGAAAATGATAGCGTAGTTTGTTTGGGGTTTTTTTTTTTCCTCAAAGATTGAGATGGAAAAGTAGGTTGGGAGAGAGTGGCCAGCAAAAATGAAGAAAAAAAAAAAGAAATAAGAAAAATATCAAAAATAGGAGAACGGGAGGAGGGAAGAAGGGAAAGAGAGAGAGAGGGAGAGAGGAGAGGGGGGGAGAGAGAGAGAGAGGGAGACAGACAGAGACAGAGAGACAGAGGAGACAGAGAGAGACAGAAACACAGAGAGCGCAAGAAAGAGGAGAGGAGAGGGAGAGAACTCGAACTCTCGAACTCGAGCATTTTTTAATGACTAGGCCAGTTGCCCGTGTCCAAGGGGGCGGGGGGGGTTGGGGGGATCGGGAGGTAGGGAGTACAGGGACAATTATACAGGCAGTCTGAAACACAAGTCATCGCCGTGAAACATACATGTTTGCTTATTAAATGAGGAGAGGGAGAGAGACACAGAGACAGACAGAGAAGAGAGACAAAGAGAGAGGGAGACAGTGAGAGGGAGACAGAGAGAGAGAGTGAGAGAGAGAGAGGTGAGAGAGAGAGGGGGGAGATCAATAGAGAGAGAGAGACGGAGGAGACAGAGAGGGAAATAGAGAGAGAGGAGAGAGACACAGAGACAGACAGAGAAGAGGGACAAAGAGAGAGTGAAACAGAGAGAGGTGAGAGGGAGACAGAGAGAGAGGTGAGAGAGAGAGCGGGGGGGAGATCAATAGAGAGAGAGGCGGAGAAGACAGAGAGAGAAATAGAGAGAGAGAGAGAGAGAGAGACACAGAGTGAAATAGAGAGAGATGAGAGAGAGACGATGAGAGAACTCAGAACTCAGAAAGTTTAATGTACATCGGCCTTGGGCCACAATACAATGGGGAAGGGTGGGTCGGTGGGGTTGCAAAAACACTGTGTTAACCATAGCAACAACAACAACAACAAAAACAAGTACAAACTGAATGAATATATACTTAAACAATGTGCCCATCATATAGACATTTGTTTTTATATAGTATTTCACCATGCTTGATCACTGACTGCAGATTAACTTTTTCCTTGTAGTGATAGCATGGAAAATATATCTTGATACATTATGTCTGTGATTGAAATTTGTTGCTCCAAGTAACACATGCAAGGGGAGTCTAGCCGATTCTTTTAATATTCTCTTTCTTAAATCTTCATATACGATGCGGTTGAATAAAAAGAGAGAGAGAGAGAGAGAGAGAGAGCGGGGAGATAAATGGAGAGATAGAGAGAGAGGGGAGGAGAGACAGAGAGAGTGAAATGGAAATGAACAAATGTTTTAATGAACAATGGAGGGTAAACTGGATAAGCTGAAAGCTTCTTTATACCATGCCCTCACACACACACACACACACACACACACACACACACACACACACACACACACACACACACACAAGAAGAAAAAAAGGGGGGAAATCGGTACAGACACTGTAGACAGTAACAACAACAACAAAAGTTAAACACAAGACATAAAATATAACATGGAATGTACTCAGTCACACACACACACACACACACACACACACACACACACACACACACACACTGTATATATGCACACATACATATACGTATACACCTAAACTCACGTGCCTGTATACAGGAACCCATATACAAATAATCACAAGCATAGGTATACACATGCATACACATAAACATACATATATGTGGGGGAGAGAGAGAGAAACCGAGAAAGAGGAGGGGGGGGGGGCTAGAGAGAGAGAAATAAAGAAATAGAGACAGGCAGACAGACAGAGCGAACGAGAGGAAGAGAGGTGAGGAAGAGAGAAATAGAGACAGACACAGAAGAGAGACATGGGAGAGAGACAGAGAGGAGAGACAGATAAAGAAACAGACAGACAAAGGAGAGGGAGGGAGGGAGAGAGAGAGAGAGAGAGAGAGAGAGAGAGAGAGAGAGAGAGAGAGAGACAACAACAACTAAAAACAACATCATCAAAAAACAACCAGATGAAAAAGAAATCGAATAAAAACGAAGAAGAAAAAGAACAGGATGAAGAAGAAGAAGAACAGAAAGAACAGCAGCAACAAGAACAAGAAGGCCGAGGAAGAAAGACCAACAACAACAACAACAACAACAATTAGACCGAAAATATAATGATGTTCACCTGATGATGTTAGCTGGCTGCACGCTAGAATCGCCCGACTGCAAAAACTTCTCCTCGGTTCAAATCCTGTATAGTATTTCCGTCACTCTGTAGAAATGAAACAAAAAAAGTCTGATAAAAATCAAGTGCAATCCAATCCCATCCCATCCAATCCAGTCAAATCAAATCTATTTTAAAAAAAAAACAAAATAAAAAAAACAAAAAAAACACGTTATTAATTCACATGGAAATT
>NC_134907.1:17063493-17085993 GCF_041734735.1 Babylonia areolata
AATCTATCTATCTATGCTATACCAGTCAGTCAGTCAGTCTGTCTGTCTGTCTGTCTGTCTGTCTGTCTGTCCATCTATCTATCTGATAGATACATAGAAAAGTGGACACACACACAAAAACAACACTGAGAGAGATAACGATACCGATGCTTTGCTCAAGAAAGGCAATGAATGACACCATTTGAAGGGGGCACACATAAATAGGAAACATTTTAGAACATGATGCGCTCAAAAAATATTGTACGTGTAATTCGTGAATATTGTATACATATCTTTGAACAAGAGAGAGAGAGAGACGGGCGGAGGGGGGGAGGGGGGGCGGGGGCAGGGGGGCGAGGAGGGGGAAGAGAGACAGACAGAGAGATTCAGTTTCAGTTTCAGTAGCTCAAGGAGGCGTCACTGCGTTCGGACAAATCCATATACTCTGCACCACATCTGCCAAGCAGATGCCTGACCAGCAGCGTAAACCCAACGCGCGCTTAGTCAGGCCTTGAGAAAAAAAGGTGAATAAATAATAAATACATTTAAAAAAAAAAAAAAAAAAAAAAAACAACTAATAATAATAATAATGCGTTCGGACAAATCCATATACGCTACACCACATCAGATGCCTGACCAGCAGCGTAACCCAACGCGCTTAGTCAGGCCTTGAGAGAGAGAAAAAAAAAGGTGAATAAATAATAGATAAATACATTTTAAAAAAACAAAAACAAAACAAAAACTACTACTAATAAATTTTGTTAACAAAAAAAACCGTTCTACTACTAATAATAAGAAAAAGAGTCCGACACGAGACACAAGGCCGATCAATAAGCAAAAAGAGAGAGAAACACAACTAAAAACAAGCGAGGAGACAAAACTTGTCACCTCAGTGAACGAAAGAAAGAAAGACAGCAAGCAAGATGGGAGTGCGAAGAAGAAAAATGAAGTTCTTTCATCAATGATTGCACAGGTACTGCAAAAAAAAAGGGACTGTAGGGGGGAGGGGGGGGGGTGTAGGGGGGAGAGAAGGAAAGAGGGAGGCTGGCGGGGGGGGGGGGGGGGGAGAGGTGGAGGTGGAGGGAGGGAGTGAGGAGGGACAAACCTTTCAAACTCTGTTGTACAGTGTTGACTCTCTCTCTCTCTCTCTCTCGCTCTCTCTCTCCCTCTCCCGTCTTTGATGATCATTACATGGTAGTTTCTGGAAGTTTGACATCTCGTCTCTCTCTCTCTCTCTCTCTCTCTCTCTCTCTCTCCCGTCTTTGATAATCACTACATGGTAGTTTCTGGAAGTTTGACATCTCGTCTTCTCTCTCTCTCTCTCTCTCTCTCTCTCTCTTTCTCTCTTTCCTTCTCTCTCTCTCCCGTCTTTGATGATCATTACATGGTAGTTTCTGGAAGATTGACATCTCGTCTTCTCTCTCTCTCTCTCTCTCTCTCTCTCTCTCTCTCTCTCCCTCTCTCTCCTGACACATATACAAAAAATCGGGTGGATAAAAGAAGAAAAAGAAAAACGGACAAAAACAAAAAAACGCTTATAATTGCATACATCGGAATGAAAGGAAAACAAGATGACGTGCGAAAGAAAATATCCTTCTTCAAAAACTAGCGGGTTTTGAAAAGGGATTGATGAGGAGGTTGGGGGGGGGGGGGAGAGAGAGAGAGGGATAGAGGTGGAAGGGGGGAGAAGTTGGTGGGTGTGGAGGGGGAGGGGGTAGGGTGGGGGTGATGGAGAGGGGAGGCGGTTAGACAAAACTTTCAAACTCCGGCAGTGTGGTGTAGTGTTGACTGACTGTCTGTCTACCATCTGTGACCGTCACTTCCAGGGACTTCTGGAAGTTTGACAACACCACATCACTCTGTCGGTCTGTCTGTCTGGCTGTCTATCTGTCGTGTCTTGTGTGTGTGTGTGTGTGTGTGTGTGTGTGTGTGTGTGTGTGTGTGTGTGTGTGTGTGTGTGTGTGTGGCTCTTTCTCTCTTTCTCTCATCTGTCCTTTCCGTGACGGTCACTACAGGTACTACTGGAAGTTCGACACTACTCTCTCTCTCTCTGTCTCTCTCTCTGTCGGTCCCTGTCTGTATGTCGGTCTCCCTGCCCCCCCCCCCGCCCCCCCTCTCTCTCTCTCTTTGTCTCTCTCTCTCCCTATTTCTGACAGATATACAACAGCGGAGAGACACACACAAAAAAAAAAAAAATAAAATAAAATAAACAGAGAGAAACGTACTAGACAAAATGGTTTATTTATCCACCAGGATGAAAGCAGGCTGGAGTATGAAGGAAAACTACCCACTTCAATGACAGAGTGGTACTGCGAAGATCGACGGTGGGACATACTTTAAAAAAGAAATACCTCTGGAGTGTTGACTCTCTCTCTCTCTCTCTCTCTCTCTCTCTCTCTCTGTCTCTCTCTCTCCTCCCTCCCTTCCCCTCCCCCCTTTTAACAGATCTATATACTGAACTGAAGGAAAGTTCCAACATGAAAAAAAAAGAAAAAGAAGCGGTACTGCAACGAACTGATGGTGGAACACACGCACACACAAAAAAAACTGTGGAGTGTTGACTCTTGTCTCTCTCAAATCTGTGATAGTCACTACAGGATACTTCTGGCAGTTTGACACTCTCTCTCTCTCTCTCTCTCTCTCTCTCTCTCCCCCCCCCCCCCCCCCCCCCCCCCTTTTAACAGATCTATATACTGAACTGAAGGAAAGTTCCAAGATAAAAAAAAAAAAAAAAAGTAGCGGTACTGCAACGAACTGATGGTGGGACAGACACACACACACACACACACACAAAAACTGTGTAGTGTTGACCCTTGTCTCTCTCAAATCTGTGATAGTCACTACAGGATACTTCTGGCACTTTGACACCCTCTCTTTCTCTCTCTGTCTCTCTCTGTCTCTCTCTCTCAAATACAAAATCGGAGAGACAAAAATAATGAGAAACGAACAAAACAACACGGTTTATTCATGCAGGATGATGAATCTTGATTCACTGCCACAACCACCACCACCACTCTCTCTCTCTCTCTCTCTCTATATATATATATATATATATATATATATATATATCTGTCTCTCTCTCCCTCTCTCTTTCCTTCTGTCTTCCTTGTCATTGTGTATCTCTCTCTGTCTCCCCCTAACACTGAAGCGCAGTATAAATGTATATTCATTCACGTATCCATCATATTCGTACTGTGTTGATACTGCAGTGTTGTTGTGGTTGTTGTTGGTGGTGGTGGTGTTGGTGGTGGTGTACTTTTCATCCTTTTCATCTTTCAAACGGGTACCCGACTTCCGTCTCGTCGCGGAAGGTTAAAAGCGGGTGGAAGGAGAGGATTGGGGGCCACCCGTCCTCCTACACCCCAGCTCCAGACACAGCGGGTATGAGTTAACCACCCCCCCCCCCCCCCCCCCCTGCCATTAAAGACAATGGGGCATTCAACCTTCTTTTTTTTTTTTCTTTTTTTTTTACTTTTTTTTTTTATATACAAAAATACTATCCTTGATAGGCCTTATCACTGACGATGCTCACAGTGAAGTTTTTCTTTTAGTTAAATAAAGAATTTTTTTTTTTTTTAAGAGGAGCGTAAATGAATAAAGAGACTAAAAAAAAAAAAACAACAACAAAATTTCCTGCAGAAAGCAATTCGTACCAATCCTCATGAGCTATTAACTCCTCTTTGTGTGTGTGTGTGTGTGTGTGTGTGTGTGTTCTCTTAGGACTTTTTTTGTTTCTTGTTTTGTTTCGTTTTGGATTTTTTTGGCGTTTTTTTGTTGGTGGTGTTGTCGTTGCTTTTTTGTGTGTGTTTGTTTTGTTTTTGGGTTTTTGGTTGTTGTTGTTTTTTTGTTTTGTTTTGGGTGCTTTTTATTTGTTTATTTGGTTCGCTGTTTTTTTTGCTGTTCATTTCTTTGTTTATCTGTTTTTGCAGCCGGCTGAAACCAATGGTTAAAAAAAAAAAAAAAAAAAAAAAACCTGAAAAGCGAACACAAGAGTTTTCTTCTGGAATGCAGTGTATCAGTTCGTTTCGGCTTTCACGCGAACTTAACAGCTGGTGCGAATGGATAGCACAGACAGCCGAGGAGTTATAAATGTTTTCTCCGTGTGTATGTGTGTGTGTGTGGGGAGGGGGGGGGGGGGTGCGGTGGGGGTGTCAGCAGTGCGAAGAGCATACCCCTTTGACTGTTCTTTTTAGTGTCGGAAACTCCCGTTTTCAAAATAACACACAGGCCCTTATGACGGCCCCCTTTCATTGCTGGCTCGTAGATTCAGCGCAAGCCGAACGGCACTTATCACCATCATAACAAGAGAGGCAAGGCCTTCAAGACTCACTTGTGATACACTTTAAAAAAAAAAAAAAAATCCAAGCTTTTTATGTATTGAGTATAATTTCAAAATGTAATGTTTAAGATGAGAAAGATCAGTTTAAAGCAAATTAACTCCCCTAGCATTAATTACAGAGTAATTTTCCTTTTTTTTTACTATCTGCACCAAAACGTTTGCAAAATAAATAAAACTTCCATGCTTAGTAAAAGAAGTTCCTGTTTGAACAAAAAATGATAATAATGACTGTTCTTGTTGTTGGGTCAGAATATCAGATCAAAGTGCCAAGTTTAGAGAATACCAAAAAATATAAATATAACAGTAAATGCAGTTTGCATATAATTAGGCCTTCATTTTTTACTTTTTCTTTTTGTGCCCATCCCAGAGGTGCAATATTGTTTTAAACAAGATGACTGGAAAGAACTGAATTTTTCCTATTTTTATGCCTAATTTGGTGTCAACTGACAAAGTATTTACAGAGAAAACGTCAATGTTAAAGTTTACCACGGACACACAGACACACACACACATACACACACAGACAACCGAACACCGGGTTAAAACATAGACTCACTTTGTTTACACAAGTGAGTCAAAAACCCAAGCTGTGGGAAATGAGATGCAACTGAAAGATCTTGGAGCATCTCGTATCTCGCTCGAACACATCACCAACGAACGAGCAAGTTCGCCAGACCATCACTCAACATCATAGGGGCCACACGACGGCCTACTGACCATCGGGAAGAAACGGCAACTGAAATGGTAGGATCATACCGCAAGTTCAAAAACGGCCTTTGCCTAATTCATCCTCCAGGGAACGGTGGAGGGGAAGGGAAGGAGAAGGAGAAGGAGAAGAGGCAGACAAAGGAGAACAGAAAAAGGTCTGACAACACTGAAGAGTGGACAGGGGCTGACATTTGCTGAGACACACTCACTCGCACATGATCGTCCAGAATGGAGAAGGATGGTGCACGAGTCAGCTTCATGGTGCCCCGACGGTTCTCCACGGAGCTAAGGGACCAAGGCTTTCAATCTGAGGGTCCCGGGTTCGAATCTCGGTAACAGCGCCTGGTGGGTAAAGGGTGGAGATTTTTCCGATCTCCCAGGTCAACATAATGTGCAGACCTGCTAGTGCCTGATCCCCCTTCGTGTGTATACGCACGCAGAAAATCAAATACGCACGTTAAAGATCCTGTAATCCATGTCAGCGTTCGGTGGGTTATGGAGACACGAAAATACCCAGCATGCATGAACCACGACAGAGTCATCGGCAAGTCGATGTTGGTCGTGTAACGGAAAGAAAAAGGCAAGGCATGGCATGGCATGGCATGGCAAGGCAAACGCACTTGTCATCGTTTAGTTGGCTTTCTTTTTTTCCTTCTTTTTTTTAATTTTTATTTTAATTTTTATTTTTTTACGTTTCCATGACAGCCGCCGTCACCCCATGACAGCAGCTGTCATGCATGACTCAAATCTTACCGGGTGTACAATTTTTTGTCTCACGACTCTTAAAACTTAAGGCATTACTACTGCCGCTGGCAAAGGAAAGGATCCGACATAAAGTCGGAAGGAAAAAAACAAACTTGCATTCTCTCTCTGTCTGTCTGTCTCTCTCTCTCTCTCTCTTTGCGTGTGTGTGTGTGTGTGTGTGTGTGTGTGTGTGTGTGTCTGTCTGTCTGTCTCTCTCTCTTTGCGTGCGCGTGTGTGTGTGTGTGTGTGTGTGTGTGTGTGTGTGTGTGTCTATCTGTCTGACAGATACAACAAGACGGAGAAACAAAAGCATTGGACAAGATGAAAAGACAGACTGACAGACAGACAGACGAACACACTGAGAGACAGACAGACAGACAGACAGACAGACAGACAGACATAGACTTGACACACCTGAACAATTAACACCCTCAAATATTTACTCACATATCCAAGACGTAGACAGGTCTATTGACAAGGGGAGCAACAACACCGATCTATATTTCAACGTCAACAACAACAGTTTCAGTAGCTCAAGGAGGCGTCACTGCGTTCGGACAAATCCATATACGCTACACCACATCTGCCAAGCAGATGCCTGACCACCAGCGTAACCCAACGAGCTTAGTCAGGCCTTGAGAAAAAACAACAACACAAAAACAACAGTTCAGTTAACAACTCAAGTAGGCGTCACTGCGTTCGGACAAATCTATATGCGCTACACCACATCTGCTAGGCAGATGCCTGACCAGCAGCGTAACCCAACGACAAAAACAAACAAAAAAAACAACAACAAAACCTACGATTGTTTTCATAACCAATCACTGATTTTCAAACCACGAGAAAAACTGCGGCAATGACTGGAAATACTTCAGCCACACCCTGTCTAGAACAACAACTGGCAGAATGGAATCAAAGGGAAAAAAACACAGAGAGAGAGAGAGAGAGAGAGGGGAAGAGGAAGGTAGGGGGAAGCGACAGCGAGACCGAGAAAGAGAGGGTACAAAAATGCAAGCAAGCAAGCGCGCGCACACACACACACACACACACACACACACACACACACACACACACAGAAAGCGAGTCGGAAGAAGAAGTCTGGCCAGACTGTAGAGACAGATCGACAAACAGATGCAGACAGACAGACAGACAGACAGACAGAGAGGAATGAGGGAGAGAGGAGTGAGACACACACACACACACACACACACACACACACACACACACACACACAGAATGGATAAAATCTCGTTCAAATCGCTATGTAAAGTTGAGAAGAGACAGACAGACAGACAGACAGAGACAGAGGCGGACGAGACAAAAATCGCTTATTTATATGCACCAGGATGAAAGCGAGATGGGAGTGTAAAAAGGGAAGGGAAAAAAAAACACTTCCTTCTTCAATGACTAGCAAGTACCGCCAAAGAAACTTGCACATGAAGGAGACAAACTTTTCAAACTCTCTGCTGTTGACTGTCTTGTGTATCTCTGTGTGTTCTTTCTCCCGACCTGTGATAGTCACGACACAACTGAACAAGGTACTTTTTTGGAAAGTTGGATAAAGAAATTCACCTTGTTTCCCCCCCCCCTCCCCCCTCCCCCCGATCCCTCTTCTCTTTACGTCTGTCTCTCTCTCTGTGTCTCTGTCTCTGGTTCTGTCTGTGTCTCTCTCTCTCTCTCTCTCTCTCTCTCTTTCTCTCCATCTTTCTCTTTCTCCATCTTTCTCTCTGTCTCCCTGTCTGTTCTCTCTCCCTCTCTCTCTCACCCTGTCTCTCTCTCTCTGTCTGTCTCTCTCTGACACCTCTTCTACTCCCCCCCCCCCCCTCCCTCCCTTTGTGTCTCTGTTGGTCTGTCTGTCTGGCTATAGATCTATCTTTTCTCTGCATTTTCTTCACGTGTTTACGCTACTTTTAACGGTATATGTTTACGTTTGTGTGTGCACAATCTTCATGTAGTCTTTTCCATCATTTGTAAGAAATATGAAGCTTTGATTTTTATTTTTCTTAAATATGTGATATCATTTGGAATTTATTTCTCTACATTTTTTTTTCTTTTCTTTTTCTTCTTTCCGCATTTTCCCCCTTTTGCGAGGGCTGGGTGAAAAAAAAGGCATTGATGCTTATGCTGTTACTCTCAGAAATAAAATCTCTCTCTCTCTCTCTCTCTCTCTCTCTCTCTCTCTCTCTCTCTCCTCCCGTCTTTGATGATCACTACACGGTAGTTTCTGGAAGTTTGACATCTCGTCTTCTCTCTCTCTCTCTCTCTCTCTCTCTGACAGACAAGCTGAAAATGAGAGAAAAACCCATCGAGAAACGGACAAGACAAAACGGTTTATCTTATCAGCCAGGATGAAAGCAGTCTGGAGTATGAAGGAGCGTTCCCTCTTCAATGGCTAGGCGGTACTTCAATGGGAATGACACGGGACATTGTGTGTGTGTGTGTGTGTGTGGTGTGTGTGTGTGTGTGTGTGTGGCAAACTCTGAAGTGTTGACACTCTGTCTGTCTCTCTGTCTTTGTCTGTCGGTCTGTCTGTCTGTCTCCCCCTTCCCCCAGTCTCTCTTACCAGTCTGTGACAAGTCACCTCAGGGTAATTCTGGAAGTCTGATGATATCCCTCCTTCACTTGTTCCTTTCTCCCCAACCCCTATCTCTCTCTCTCTCTCTCTCTGTTCCCCCAGTCTCTTTCACCAGTCTGTGACAGTCACTGCAGGGGACTTCTGGAAGTCTGATCTCTCTCCTTCACCCATTCCCTCCCTCCCTCTCTTCCCCTCTCTCTGTTACCCCCTCCCCCCCCCCCCCCAGACCCCCCCCCCCACCCCAACCCCCCCCCCCCTCTCTCTCTCTCTCTCTCCATTCTCTCCGCCTCTCACCAGTCTGCAGTAGTCACTACAGGGTAGTTCTGGAAGTCTTTAATATCGCCCCTTCATCCAGTCTCTCCCTCTCTTCCCCTTTCTTTCTCCCCCCCCCCACCCCTCCCCTCCGCCACCCCTCTCTCTCTCTCTCTCTCTCTCTCTCCATTCCCTCCGCCTCTCTCACCAGTCTGCAGCAGTCACTACAGGGTAGTTCTGGAAGTCTTAAATATCGCCCCTTCATCCAGTCTCTCCCTCTCTTCCCCTTTCTTTCTCCCCCCCCCCCCCACCCCTCCCCTTCCCCCGCACCCCCTCCTCTCTCTCTCTCCCTCTCTCTCTCTACCGCCTTTCCAATAAATGGATCAATTTTTTAGAAGAACATTCAAATGTAATTCAAATTACGCATGTAAACGTTGTAATGTAATCGAAGATGAAAACCATTTTATAAACAACTGTGTCCTTTACAATAACCTGCGGCAAAAACATCTGAACTCTGAAGGTCAATCGTATGTTCACTTGATGAAGAATGGTTCTGTTTACAGTATTCGTAAACTATGCATTTATATATTTAATGCCCTGAAGATACGACAGGAATTCTGTGACAACAATGATGAAAGTTCGAATTAATTTACTATGCACGAGAAGCACTTTTGTTCTACAGGTTAAGTTAGTACGTATTTTACATTTTGTTGTGGCTGAGTGATCACCACATTGTGTACTTTTGAACTCTTTCTAGGGGCCGGAGGCCTGGAGATTAAAGTTTTGTTCTTGTTCTTGTTCTACCGCCTTTTCCACTGTCTCCTCAACAACACCAAAAAAGTCTCTCTGCATGCAGTCAGTTGTCACTGTTTTTTTGTTGTCCCCCCCCTCCCCCCCCACCCCCACCCCACACACACACACACAACGTTACTGAACTTTCCGAAACGAACCAGCAGCCACTGTGTGACTAGGACGAAGTGATTCGCGTCTCCTGCAACTGCCTGCCAACAACTGGGGGAGCACGTGGGGTTTTCATATCACCCGCAGTGCGCCGGTACCGGGTGCGGCGCGGGTCAAATGGTTAAGAGCGCTGGAGTGTCCTGAGTTCGATCCCAGACGCACCTGGTGGGTTTAAGAGATAAGGGTGGAGATCTTTTTTTTGGTCCGATCTCCCAGGTCAGCATAATAATTATGTCCACACCTGCTTGTGCCTGAACACCTCTTCGTGTGAAAACGCACGCAGAAGATAATAAAAAAAAAATCAACATTCAAGATCCTGTAACCCATGTCAGTGTTTGGTGAGGTGGTTGTTGTTGTTGTTGTTGTTGTTGTTGTTGTTTTAAACAAGAACATACCCAGCATGCACAGCCCCGAAAACGGAGTATGTCGGCCCATATTGCGGGATAAATAATCAAAACGGTCATATAAGTAAAATTGCTACAAATATGCGTATGTATATATGTATGTGTGTGTATATATATATATATATATATATATATGTGTGTGTGTGTGTGTGTGTGTGTGTGTGTGTGCGCGCGCGCACCTGTGTGTGTATATGTATGCGCACTTGCATGTGTGTGTGTGTGTGCACGTGTGCACGTGTGTACGTGTATGCGCACTTGCGTGTGTATGTGTGTGTGCGTGAGTGCGTGCGTGTCTGCGTGTGCCTATGTAAGTCTGTACATGTGTGTGTGTGTGTGTGTGTGTGTGTGTGTGTGTGTGTGTGTGAGTGCGTGTGTGTGTGTGTGCGCGCGCATGTGTGTTTATGCATGTACCCCCAGTTGTCCCTACCGTCACACTGTGGCATTAACCCCCTACCTTCCTCCGCCCCCATCCCAACCTCCCATCCATCGCTGCACCCCGCCCCCACTCCCACCCCCCCACCCCCCACCCCCCATGTCGGCTTCACTCATCCCGAAAGAAAAAACCAAACCAACAACAACAACAACAACAACATGCACAGCCATTATCATTACGTTCCCAGGTTGGTCTGTCACAAACTCCCCCAATACAAGGCGGACAGAGCCCACAAGGGGGGGGGGGGGTTCACAGTGTCTGAGGTCGTCATGAGACAGGCTATAGGAGATAACAGAGACAGAGACAGAGAGAGAAAGACAGACAGACAGAGACAGAGAGAACAGAGAGAGAGAGAGGGGTGGGGGGCGAGCGAGTGGGCAGGAAGGAATGGATGGATGGAGGGAAAGAAAGAGAGAGAGGAGGGATAGAGAGAGGGAGGAAGAGAGGGAGGGAGAGTGGGATGGATGGAGAGAGAGAAAGGGGGGGGGCGAGAGGGGGGATGGAGGAGAGAGAGAGAGAGAGGAGAGGGAGGGGAGTAAGTGAGAGAAGATGAGAGAGAGAGGAAAGAGAGAAACAGAGAGAGAGAGGACACAGAAGGAGAGAAAGAGAAGAGGGATTGAGAGACGGAGGGAGAGAGAGGGAGAGAAGAGAGAGAGAGAGAAAGAGAGGGAGAGTGGAGATGAGGGGAGAAGAGACAGAAAGGGAGAGAAAGACTTTGAGGGGGGAAGGAGAGACAGACAAGAACGATAGGAAAGAGAGAGAGACAGAGACAGAGAGATAATATATCCTGGATTGTTGACAATACTCGCCGAGTCGCGGAGCCAGACTGAATGAGTTAACCTCAACAACCGCCGCCCCTCCACACCCACCCCCCCCCTCTCCACTTCCCGAACACACACACACACACACACACACACACACACACACACACACACACACACACCGTGCCACTTCCCTGGAGTGTTAGGGTGGAGAAGACCGCCACCTCATCCCTGCAATACCAGCCCCCATGAATCTGCTGACTCCCGAAAACTTTCGACAGGAACACGCGTGAACATGGAGACTGGGTTGTGTGTGTGTGTGCGTGTGTGTGTGTGGGGGGGGAGAGGTAGGAGGGGGGAGGGGGGCAGCAAGGCAAGGCAAGGCAAGGGCAAGGGATTCATTTCATGAACCCCTCGGGCGCATAGAAACACAATATATAACACTGTATATACATACATAGTTTGTCTGAGTTTGTTTGTATTTGTTTGGGAGTTCAGTGATATGTAGAAGAAACCAGTGTCGTGGGATGTGTAACCAGGTTTGTGTCTGATTTTGTTTGTATTTGTTTTGGAGTTTAGTGATATTATGCAGAAACCAGTGTTGTGGAATTTGTAACCAGGTTTGTGTCTGATTTTGTTTGTATTTGTTTTGGGAGTTCAGTGATATTATGCAGAAACCAGTGTCGTGGGATGTGTAACCACGTTTGTGTCTGAGTTTGATTGTATTTGTTTTGGGAGTTCAGTGATATTATGCAGAAACCAGTGTCGTGGGATGTTTAACCAGGTTTGTGTCTGATTTTGTTTGTATTTGTCTAGGAGTTCAGTGACATAATGCAGAAACCAGTGTTGTGGAATTTGTAACCAGGTTTGTGTCTGATTTTGTTTGTATTTGTTTTGGGAGTTCAGTGATATTATGCAGAAACCAGTGTTGTGGAATTTGTAACCAGGTTTGTGTCTGATTTTGTTTGTATTTGTTTTGGGAGTTCAGTGACATAATGTAGAAACCAGTGTTGTGGGATGTGTAACCAGGTTTGTGTCTGATTTTGTTTGTATTTGTTTTGGGAGTTCAGTGACATTATGCAGAAACCAGTGTCGTGGGGTGTTTAACCAGGTTTGTGCCAAAGAAACTTTGTTGTGTGTCGTAGTAGTCCTCCGCTTTCTGATACGAGGATGTTTCCAGTGTTGTGCTGTTGACAGCTGCGTTTCGGCTCCTGAGGCTGGTTACGTTAGGGTTATTATGGTAAGCGGCAGCAAACAGCAACATTAGGTAAATGAATAAAACAACAACAAGAATTTGTATTTGCATTCCTTTTTATCACAACAGATTTCTCTGTGTGAAATTCGGGCTGCTCTCCCCCAGGGAGAGCGCGTCGCTAGCTACACTACAGCGCCACCCTTTTTTTTTTTTTGGTATTTTTCCTGCGTGCAGTTTTATTTGTTTTTCCTGTCGAAGTGGATTTTTCTACAGAATTGTGCCAGGAACAACCCTTTTGTTGCCGTGGGTTCTTTTACGTGCGCTAAGTGCATGCTGCACACGGGACCTCGGTTTATCGTCTCATCCGAATGACTAGCGTCCAGACCACCACTCAAGGTCTAATGGAGGGGGGGGGGAGAAAATATCGGCGGCTGAGCCGTGATTCGAACCAGCGCCCTCAGATTCTCTCGCTTCCTATGCGGACGCGTTACCTGTAGGCCATCACTCCACTAAGAATGCCTTGATGTGGTCTCTTGCTGTGGTTTGTCATGTTCGCTTCTCAATTGAACTGGTCTGATTATTTTAAAGTGATTGAGAGATATATTACTGTCATTTTTAACTGTAAATGTAAAGAGCTTGGAGCAAAATCATTTGATGAAACGCTATAGAAATAAAATAACTATTATTATTATTATTATCATTATTATTATTATCATCATCATTATCATTATCATCATCATTATTATTTACTATTATCGTAATTATACATCAACGTCTATAACACACGCCACATAAACAAAAAGAGTGATCTCAAAAAGAACAAAACAAAAATAAATAAATAAATAAATAAATAAAATGAAATAAAATAAGATAAAACAACAAAAGGCCCTCACACAAGCGATCAGGCAAATAATACATTAACAATCGTTTTCCATCACAATGGAATCAGAAAGTGGATTCCCTTATCAATGTACAAAGTTTCATTGGAAAGAGACTATGCGAATATTAGAGACAGATGCTTTTTTTTTTTTCTTCTTAAGTGTTAACAATATTGTTTTGTTTCTTTCAGAAAACAGTAAGAGGAATTTTAATGGCGAAAGTGATATCACCATGAGAGTATGGCAATGACAGGTCACAGATTATAGATCTTTTTTGGTGATCGTCGCCGCCGTCGTCGTCGTCGTCGTCGTCGCTGTTGTTGTAATGCTGCTGGTGGTGGTGGAGGAGCAAGGTGGTATAAATGGTTGAGACACACACCTGCCCAATACAGTGTCTGCGGTGAGGGTCTGGGTTCGAATCCCGTCTCTAGCCCATTTCTCCCATGTTTTGGGACTGGAATATCAAACTTGAGCGTCTGGTCGTTCGGATGAGGCGTTATAATAAACCGTGGTCCCGTGTAGCCAGCATGCACCTGGCGCATTTCGTCGTTATACCAAATACAAATCAACATAATGTGCAGACCTGCTAGTGCCTGAACCCCCTTTGTCTGTATGCTCAAGCAGAAGAATCAAATACGCACGTTAAAGATCCTGTAATCTATGTCAACGTTCGGAGGTCTATTGAAACAAGAACATATATACCCAGCATGTACACCCCCGAAAACGGAATACGGCTACCTAAATGGCGGGGTAAAGACAGTCATACACGTAGAAGCCCACTCGTGTACAATTCTGTAGAAAAATCCACTTCGATAAGAAAAACAAATAAAACAGCACGCAGGAAAAAATACAAAAAAATGGGTGGCGCTGTAGTGTAGCGACGCGCTCTCCCTGGGGGAGAGCAGCCCGAATTTCACACAGAGAAATCTGTTGTGATAAAAAAAGAAATACAAATACAAATACGAGTGAACGTGGGAGCTGCAGCCCACGAACGAAGAAGAAGAATTCCAAATATCGGCACAAACCGTTACCACATGAAAGACAGGCCTTGGCTGTATACGATGGCAGCATTCATTAGTTCGATCAATGACAAACCTTTCTTTCTTTTTCTTTTTCTTTTTTTTTTTTAAATCCTTCTTCCTCTTCTTCATTCTTTCTTCCAGAAATTCAACCAGACACAACCTTTCTCGTCGCCTGGGTTATTTCAGGCATACATCGCAAATGACGGGAAATCGGATTTTCAATCATTCAACTAGCGTTGGGAGGGGGTAGAGAGAGAAAACTAGAGTGAGAGAGAGAGAGCGAGGGAGGGTGAGAAAGAGAGACGGAGAGTAAGAGAGGAAGGGAGAGATATGGGAGAGAGGGGAGGGAGAGAGGGGAAGGGGACAGAGAGAGGGGAGAGAGAGACACATATATAGGGAAGAGAGAGACAGAGACAGAAAGACAGAGAAAGAAAGACAGAGAGAGAGAGAGAGAGAGAAAGAGAAAGAGGTAGAGAGAGAGAGAAAAAAGGAGGGGAAGAATCTTGTTTAAGTCTCAATGTAGAGGCAGGAGGAGAGAAACACACACACAGAGATACAGACACACACACACAGACACACACAGACACACACTCACACACACACACACACCTTCCCCACCCACCCACCCACCCACACTCACACACACACACACACACACACACACATCTTCCCCATCTACCTCCCCCACCCACACTCACACACACACACACACACACACACACACACACAGAGGCAGAAAGAGAGAGAGAGAGAGAGAAGGAGGGGAAGAATCTTGTTTAAGTCTCAATGTAAAGGCGGGAGGAAAGAAACACACACACACACACACACACACACACAGAGAGAGAGAGAGAGAGAGAGAGAGAGAGAGAGAGAGAGAGAGAACAGCACACGCGCACGCACGCATGCATGAACGAAATAGTGAAAATGACCAAACGTGAAAACTTCACCAAAATAGTAAACACTATTTTCGCTGACCTCTCTCTCTCTATCTCCCCCCCCCCCCCCGTCTCCCCTGTCTCTCCCCCCCCCCTCCCTCCATTTCTGTCTCTCCTCTCTCCCTCCCCCTCTCTCTCTCTCTCTCTCTCACCCCCTCTCCCTCCACCTCCCCGCCCCCCACCCCCTCTCTGTCTCTCGACCAGAGAGAGACACAAGAGACGGAGAGACAGACGGGATATGCTGGGTTGTGGCGGGAGGAGACAAGAGGCGGATGATAAGGAAGAGAAGGACGGGGGGGAGGCGGGGGGGGAGGGGCTGGGGTGCTGGGGGGTGAGGGGGTGTGATGGATGTTGGCATGGCTGCTGTCGGAGCGGGTGGTGTATGGTTGATAAAAAGCTCTTTGAGCTTTTTTTTTTTTTTTTTTTTTTCCTTGCTTTTCTTCAGCTTGTCGTCAGGCGAGATGTGTGGCGGCATCCCGTTGCGATCGATTGCTCGTGTCTGAGAGAGCCGTCGCTGTTACTTTGGAGACCGAAATTGCCTGGCACAGTGTGTGTGTGTGTGTGTGTGTGTGTGTGTGTTTGTGTGTGTGTGTGTGTGTGTGTGTGTGTGTGTGTGTGTGTGTGTGTGTGTGTGTGTGTGTGTGTGTGTGTGAGTGTGGGTGGGGGAGGTAGGTGGGGAAGATTGTGTGTGTGTGTGTGTGTGTGTGTGTGTGTGTGTGTGTGTGTGTGTGTGTGTGTGTGTACACATGTGTGTGTGTGTGTGTGTGTGTGTGTACATGTGTGTGTGTGTGTGTGTGTGTGTACATGTCTTTATGTGTGTGTGTGTGTGTGTGTGCGCGTGTGTGTGTGTACATATGTGTCTTTATCTGTGTGTGTGTGTGTGTGTGTGTGCATGTGTGTGTGTGTGTGTGTGTGTGTGTGTGTGTTCGTTCTGTCGGTCGGTCGTTCTTTTGTTAAACGTCTATCCACAGCTGTGATTTCAGAAGAAGAAAAAGATAAACAGGAACAAGAAGACCAAGAAGAAGAAGAACAACAACAACAACAACGAGAAAAAGAACAAGCACAAGAAACAGTAGAAAAAGAAGAACAAGATACAGAAGAAGAACGAGAAGAAGAAGAAGAAGGAGGAGGAGAACAAGAACAAGAAGCAGAACAACAAAAAGAACAAGAAGAACAAGAACAAGAACGAGAACAACAAGAAGAATAACAAGAAGAAGAAGAAGAACATGAAGCAGAACAAGAACAAGAAGCAGAACAAAAACATGAAGCAGAACAAAAACATGAAGCAGAACAACAAGAACATGAAGCAGAACAACAAGAACATGAAGCAGAACAAGAACATGAAGCAGAACAAGAAGAACAAGAAGCAGAACAAAAAACATGAAGCAGAACAACAAGAACATGAAGCAGAACAACAAGAACATGAAGCAGAACAACAAGAACATGAAGCAGAACAAGAACATGAAGCAGAAGAAGAACAAGAAGAACATGAAGCAGAACAAAAAGAAGAAGCAGAACAAGAAGAACATGAAGCAGAACAACAAGAACATGAAGCAGAACAACGAAGAACATGAAGCAGAACAACAAGAACATGAAGCAGAACAACAAGAACATGAAGCAGAACAACAAGAACATGAAGCAGAACAACAAGAACATGAAGCAGAAAGAAAACAGGAAGACGGCTTGCAACGAATTTTCTTTTTCTCACGACGGAATCTACCTGTGACATGGCTCAGACGAACACACAGGAGAAGGGATTTGTGTGTGTGTGTGTGTGTGTGTGTGTGTGTGTGTGTGTGTGTGTGTGTGTGTGTGTGTCTGTCTGTCTGTCTGTCTGCCTGCCTGCCTGTCTGTCTGTCTGTCTCTATCATATCTGTGTCTGTGTGTCCTTGCGTGTGTGCGTGTTTGTGTTCCAAACGAGAAAAAAAAAAATTCCCAAGTCACTTCACAATTTCCTTCCAGTACAAACATTTTGTCTTTCTCTTTTTAACCAATGCCCCCCCTCCCTCCCTCCTTCCCTCCCTCCCCCCTTTTCCCCCATTCTTTAAAAGCCACCCCCCCCCCCCCTCTCTTTCTCATGCAAAAAAAAGAACCACCGGGAAAGGGATGGGTTATGTCCCATGTGTAAAAACGCAACCGAAAATGTTCATTGTTGTGTTTCAATGTCCTGCCCTGAGACATTATCAGAAATCAGTTCATTCCTTTAAAAAAAAAAAAAAATAAAAAAAAAAACACCATATCGTGAGCAAAACATCTGTATTCAGACATAACTGTTTTACTTACGGCATCAACTCAAAGAAGATGATGTAAGGCAGTTTGGTTTGTACTTTATTTCAAAAGCCTTCAAAATACGTTCTTTAACGTGCTCTCAGTTATTTGTGTAGCCCAGTGTAACTAGTTTTGTTTTAAACAGTCTGCTACGTTTTCGTTATTCATCAATATTCACCTTACCCCTTCTAAAGGGGGACCATGGTTTCTTGGATAAATTCTCTCTCTCTCTCTCTCTCTCTCTCTATCTCTCCCTCTCTCTCTGTGCGTGTGTGAGCGTGCATGCCGCGATTGCGTGTGCAAAGCGCGTGTTCACATAGCGCCAAAGCAACGGTGATTTTTTTTTTTTTAAGCTAGCGTTTCTGCATATATATAAAAAAAATAATAATAATAATTTATTTTTTAATCAATACGCATAAACACATGCTTACTTTCCCCCCTAAGAAAGATAAGCAACAAAATTTGTAAAGCTTCAGCAATGGTAAGCCGGTTGTTTTTGTTGTTGTTTTTTGTTTGTTTGTTTTTGTTCTTTTGGGTTTTTGTTGTTGTTTTTTTTTGTTCCCGCAGCTTGTGTATATTTTTTGCTGATCACAAACACTCGACATTCCACTCAACCTATACGGGAATAATTTTTTTCTTTTAATAAAAAAAAATAAAGCAAATAAAAACAAAAGCAGTTCCGTCGTGATCAATAAGTCTCATAAAAAATAATAAATAAATAAATAAAGCAAATAAATAAAACATACACAGACACAAAAGCCGTTCTGTGGTGATCAATAAGTCTCCATTCTCTACATCCCTACCCTAGCTCTCTCTCTCTCTCTCTCTCCTTAACCTTTTCTCATCCAAAGAATCCCGTGCAGAAACGTTCGTGGGAGGGGGTCGTCAGTTTCTGGCATTGATCTCTCTCTCTCTCTCTCTCTCTCTCTCTCTTCCACCCACGGCGAAAAGTTGCATCACCAGTAGCGTTGAGAGTGCAGGGGGGGACAAAAAGAATGTTTGTGTTTGTTGTTTGTGCCTTTTTTCTTCTTTTTTTTTTTTGGGGGGGGGGTTAATAATTTTTTAATGTATTTATTTATGTACGCTTATAGTTGACTTCATCAAGTTTTTGCGCCTTATACATATTATTATTAGTAGTAGTAGTTCTTTTTTTCATGTATATATCTATCATTTATTCAGATTTGGCAGATGTGGTGTAGCGTATATGGATTTGTCCGAACGCATTATTATTAGTAGTAGTAGTTTTGTTTGTTTGTTTTTTTTTTTATGTATTTATTATTTATTCACCTTTTTTTTTCTCAAAGCCTGACTAATCGCGTTGGGTTACGCTGCTGGTCAGGCATCTGCTTGGCAGATGTGGTGTAGCGTATATGGATTTGTCCGAACGCTGTGACGCCTCCTTGAGCTACTGAAACTGAAACTGTCGTTTTGGGGGTGGTGTTGTTGTTTTGTTTTTGTTTTTGTTTTTTTTATCACAGATTACAACGAAATGAATAATGCTTATTTATTCGCTTGCTTGCTTGCTTGCTTCTTCCCCAGAGAAAGGGTTACTGAGGGGGAAAATAAAGTGTTGCGTGGTGGCATATTAGCGAGGAGAAAAACTCTCTCTCTCTCTCTCTCTCTCTCTCTCTCCCACTTCATTCATCAAATCAAGTAGCATATGGGGAAACGGGTAGATATCCACTGAAAATTCGTACAATAATTAAGTGCATAAAGTATTGGTTAAAACTTATTAAATTACCGCCGACAAGACTGTGTAAGCAGGCCTATGGTATGTTACTACAGCAGTTATTTCCCCTTATTTTTCGTTTTACTTTTTTTTCGTCGTCTACTAAAATAAGCTGAATAATCCCCCTTGGCACTAGAGCTGTAAAACGCTATTTGCCAATAAAAAAATTGTCATTGTCATTGTCTCTCTCTCTCCCCTGTCCTGTCCTGTCCTGTCCTGTTCTTCATGCCTTGAGGATGAAATATATTCAGCCTAAATATTTTCGTAATCATGGTCGCTTCAGATTTAATATGCTTATGTCCTCTACAAACGAAATTGTACTAAATAATCTGGCGTTCTACATTTACAAAGCTCTTCAACAATTACGTTTGGTTGCCGTTTAGACTACCGTAGACTACAAAAGAAATGTGAAAGTTTCCTGAAAATAATCATTATTATTATCTATAACTTGATGTTTTAGCTCAGTATTTACTTGTGTGATTGAAGTAGCTTATGTTTGCCCCCTCCAGTTAGGGGCCTTGGCCAAATCTGAATAAATTTTTCGCATTCGCATTCTCTCTCTCTCTCTCTCTCTCTCTCTCTCTCTCTCTCTCTCTCCCCTTACATGCGTAAATATTTATTACATGATTTACATGTACTTTGTTTTCTGTGTACTGTATTTTGACGTCTGTTCTACTTGATCTGTTTTGCACCATTTTGTTCTGATTAGTACCTACTATGTCACTAGAGCTTTTCACCTTGTGACATTAAACATTTCAGTGTTCAGTGTTTTTTCTCTCTCTCTCTCTCTCTCTCTCTCTCTCTCTCTCCACCCACTTCCTTTTCTTTAGATCTTAGAGAGAACAGTACATACCGAAGTAGAAGTATTAGGTGCACCCCCCAAAATACATCAAAACTGTCACTGTTGTTTGCGGATTGTGAAGACAGCCATTTCAATTTCTCTTGTTCTTTTCCCAATAAAAGCTTTCGCCCACAGAAACAATTTTTTTTTTTTTTTTTTTTTTTTTAGTTAATGACACGTTGTTACTCTCCTATCTGTTCATCTGTCTTTTTGTCTTCTTCTTCTTCCTCTCTCTCTCTCTCTCTTCTTTTCTTTTCTTTTTTTCTTCTCTTTTTCCTTTCTTTGTTTTCATATATTGACGTTGTTGTTGTTCTCCTTCTTCTTCTTCTTCTTCTTCTTCTTTCGTGGGCTGCAACTCCCACGTTCACTCGTATGTACACGAGTGGGCTTTTACGTGTATGACCGTTTTTAACCCCGCCATGTAGTCAGCCATACGCCGTTTTCGGGGGTAGGGGTACTGGCGTTGTTATTTATAATGGATGTTAACACGGAAGTCCAACCCTCCCCTCCCCCCCATTAACTCTATTGTCACGGGCAGAAATGCCTCAACAATAAACCATTTCAGTCTTCATTCTCTCTCTCTCTCTCTCTCTCTCTCTCTCTCTCTCCCCTCCATCTGTCCATCCTCTTCCTCCCTCCCCCACCCTCTCTCTCTCTCTCTCTCTCTCTCTCCCCTCCATCTGTCCATCCTCTTCCTCCCTCCCCCACCCTCTCTCTCTCTCTCTCTCTCCCCCTTCCATCTATCCATCCTCTTCCTCCCTCCCCCACCCTCTCTCTCTCTCTCTCTCTCTCTCTCTCCCCTCCATCTGTCCATCCTCTTCCTCCCTCCCCCACCCTCTCTCTCTCTCTCCCCTCCATCTGTCCATCCTCTTCCTCCCTCCCCCACTCTCTCTCTCTCTCTCCCCCCCCCTCCATCTGTCCATCCTCTTCCTCCCTCCCCCACCCTCTCTCTCTCTCTCTCTCTCTCTCTCTCTCCCCTCCATCTGTCCATCCTCTTCCTCCCTCCCCCACCCTCTCTCTCTCTCTCTCTCTCTCTCCCCTCCATCTGTCCATCCTCTTCCTCCCTCCCCCACCCTCTCTCTCTCTCTCTCTCTCTCCCCCCTCCATCTGTCCATCCTCTTCCTCCCTCCCCCACCCTCTCTCTCTCTCTCTCTCTCTCCCCCCCTCCATCTGTCCATCCTCTTCCTCCCTCCCCCACCCTCTCTCTCTCTCTCTCTCTCTCCCCCCTCCATCTGTCCATCCTCTTCCTCCCTCCCCCACCATCTCTCTCTCTCTCTCTCCCCCCTCCATCTGTCCATCCTCTTCCTCCCTCCCCCACCCTCTCTCTCTCTCTCTCTCTCTCTCTCTCTCTCTCTCTTCTCCCCTACACACGCACCCACCTCCCATACTTCCCTCTCTACCCGGAACAACAGTTTCAGTTTCAGTTTCACTTTCTCAAGGAGGCGTCACTGCGGTCGGACAAATCCATACACGCTACACCACATCTGTTGAGCAGATGCCTAACCAGCAGCATAACCCAACGCGCTTAGTCAGGCCTTGAGTGCATGCTTACATATTTGTGTACCTATGAAAGTGGATTTCATTTTACGTAATTTCGCCAGAGGACAACACTCTCGTTGCCATGGGTTCTTTTTCAGTGCGCCAAGTGCGCGCTGCACACGGGACCTCGGTTTATCGTCTCATCCGAAAGACTAGACGCTCAGTTTGATTTTCCAGTCAAACTTAGGAGAAAGGGCGAGAGCGGGATTCGAACCCACACCCTCACGGACTCTCTGTATTGGCAGCTGAGCGTCTTAACCATTCTGCCACCTTCCTCCATATGGAACAACAGCTGAAGGCCAGACAGGAAAAGTGAGAAGACAGTTGGGGGGTGTGGGTGATGGGGCTGTGGGGATTTGGAGGGAAAGGGGGGGCTAGAGAGAAGGTGGTAGGGGGGAGGGGGAGAGAGAGAGAGAGCTAAGACACTGATTGGAACAGCCCATAGCGGTTAGCAAAAGCAGCGAGAGCATAGAAAATAAATGAATAAATAAATAAATAAATAAACATATAAAGAAAGAACAGTCCACAGCAGTCAGCATAAGAGCATAAAAATAAATGAATGAATAAATAAATAAATAACTGGATGAATAAATAAACAGATAGATAAATTGATATAAGATAAATGAATAACAACAAAAAAAGACGTGCCTCAATCACAGCGAAGACAGACACGGTTGTGGGTATGGGGAATGACGAAGCGTTGGGCGTGTCATGGTCGTGGTAGTTGTTGCTGTTGTTGTTGTTGTGCAGGTGCTTGCAGGCTGGTCTCTGTGTGTGTGTGTGTGTGTGTGTGTGTGTGTGTGTGTGTGTGTGTGCGTGCGTGCGTGCGTGCGTGCGTATACATTCGTGCGCTTCCCCTCCCACCCCCATCCCCCGACCCCCTCACGCCCACAACCCCACTCCAACTTCCAGCGTCTTCAGAACTGACAAAAGTTAGA
>NC_134907.1:17090993-17100993 GCF_041734735.1 Babylonia areolata
ATAGGCACCTCGTACACACAACACAAACCATCCCATGACTTGGAAATTAACATAAACTGTGCTCAACGCTCACTCTTCTTGCCCTAGAAGCGGCTCAGTCAAGCTGTTGAGATAACAGACGATGGCTCCGATGGAAAGTGTTGTTAATAAGTCCATTGGAAAACTGAACGAACAACTTAAATCGACAGGTTATTATTAGACTACTGCTAGTAAAATGTTGGGTGGTTGTTGTTTTTAAACAGAATTGTCGAACCTTTACGAATTCGGAAGTATGTGTAAGCTGCTTTATATAATCTTGAGATACGATTTTTTCTTTTATGATTATATAAAAAAAAAGAAGGAGAAAAAACACCTAACTTCTTTGCTTATATAATCTTGAGATATGGTTTTCTTTTATGATAAGTACATGAAAAAGGAAGAAAGAAAAAAAAAAAACAACTTCTTAACCTTTTTTCTAAAAGAAATTAAATTGAAAGTGCATGATGTAAGCTGCTTATATGAGATCACCAAACATGATCTCTTTTATAATGATTTATAAAAACGCCATTACAAGTCATGCTTTCTATAAAATAAAATAAATAAATATGTTTGCTATGTACAAATCTTTAAATTGGTTCACGGGTTTTTTGTTGTTGTTTTTTTGTTTGTTTGGATGTTGTTGTTTTTTGTTCTGCAATGTGCCCTGTAGAGTCTTTCAACAACAACAAACTTTTTGGTTTTCAGAATCACACCCCTGAGCCCAAAATGTCTTTGACTCCAGTGCTCTCTCATGGTGTGTGTGACCTCGGTATCGATCTCCCTCTACTTGCATGCTTGAGGTGGAGTTCTTGCCAGGGTCTCCGGTGTCGGCAGATTCAGTCAGGGGGGACGGTCTCCACTCTTGGAGGTGGACGCTGAGTGGATGGACGTGGTGGTGGTCTCCACTCTTGGAGGGGGACGCTGACTCAGTGGATGGACGTGGTGGTGGTCTCCACTCTTGGAGGGGGACGCTGACTCAGTGGAGGGACGTGGTGGTGGTCTCCACTCTTGGAGGGGGACGCTGACTCAGTGGATGGACGTGGTGGCGGTCTCCACTCTTGGAGGGGGACGCTGACTCAGTGGATGGAGGTGGTGGTGGTCTCCACTCTTGGAGGGGGACGCTGACTCAGTGGATGGACGTGGTGGCGGCCTCCACTCTTGGAGGGGGACGCTGATTCTGTCGTGGCTCCGCTAAATGCGATTACTGTTGTCAGGAGTGGAAAAGTAACATCCGATTCTCCACAAAATTCAAACTCTGCAAAGCCCTGGTAGTCTCCATTGTACTGTATGGTTGCGAGGCATGGACACTGACGGCCGAAACTGAAAGGAAGATCCAGGCCTTCGAGAACAAATGCCTGAGGAAGCTCCTGCAAATTCCCTGGATCGAGCACAGTACCAATGAACATGTACGGAGCAGAATTGAGAACCTTGCTGGACCTCAGGAACCTCTCCTTTCAACTGTGAAGAGAGCGCAAGCTGATATGGTTTGGACACAACACTCGACACACCAGCTTGTCCAAAACAATCATGCAAGGCACCATCGAGGGCGGGAGAAGAAGAGGAAGACAGCGGAAGAACTGGCATGAGAACATCAAACAATGGACCGGACTCCACACACGTGAGCTGCTGCCGGCGGCTGCCGACAGAGACAGATGGAGAAGGGAGGTTGCGTCTGCGGTCCTCAGGCTTCCCCCAACGACTACTTTGTAGTTATGGGCCTGAGGTGAGGAGGTGAGGTGAGTTGTCAGGAGGCGTTCAGTAAGTCGTCTCCTGCGTATGTTGGATCGGAACAGCACTATCATAACACCACCGAAGTGGTGGTTCACCAGTAGTGCAGGGTCTCCTGTGGTGTGTGTGGCCTCCTGGCGACCTGAATGTGAACAGTTCCTTGTGGACTGGCGGACGATGGGGCAGCGGAAGACGATGCTAGATGTGGCTGTGTATGTGGGGACTCGGAATGAGCGGCGTGGGAGTAATGCCACTGACTTAACTCTCTCCATACGGTTAACTCTCTCCATACGAACGGCGAAGGAATCGACGTTAACAGCGTTTCACCCCAATTACCATCATCAAAACATTGCAAGCGGAAGGCTCTTACACTGAAGAGGTGAATGTTGACAAAGAATACCACAATTCTGACGACGGAAGCTAAAGGTTGGGTCATTCAGACACCCACTGGACATCCGAGGGGTCTGTGTAGAGGAGAAGAGAGGACTGGCCGAACTGAGTGAGTTAAACGGTGCAGATGATGGGCCAGCAAATATCAATGAGAAGAAGAATAAGAAGAAGAAGAATGATAATGAAGATGATGATAAATAGATGAATAAATAAATAAAAGTAGAAAGAGGTGAAGAACAAGAACAATGAGAACAAGAAGACGATGATGATGATGTTGATGACGATGAACAAGAAGAACAGGGAGAACAAAAGGGGGGGGGGGGGAGAGAGAGAGAGAGAGAGAGAGAAAGAGAGAGAGAGAGAGTGGAGAACCAAACACAAGAAAATTGTACAACATTACCGATGTCTTATCACCACCATCTGAACTGGAATTGATGACCCAGACAAAAAAAAAACGAAATGTCCTTGACCTTGTTGTAAACAAGATAGCACCAGCTAAGAGAGATAACTATCAAACTGCAAATCGCATTACAACATTCCAAGTTAGTTATAATACTGTTTTATGATCGAAGATTTTCTTTTTCCAGTTGCACCATATCAAGTCAGTACTAATATATTTTATGCTCGAAGATATTATATTTCTCTTCCCCCCCCCCCCCCCCCCCCCCCCAAGTTACTTCCATTCCAAACCAGTTCTAATGTATTTCATGCTCGAGGATTTTGTTTTCTCTGGCTACTACCCCATTGGATCGAATTCTAAAGGGAAGGGTGGGTACGGGGAGGGGAGGGAGAAACGGAGTTTTATGGAGGGGGGGGGAGAGAGAGAGAGAGAGAGAGAGAGAGAGAGAGAGAGAGAGAAGATCAGCATTCCAAACTATTCTAGAAAATACATCAGCATTTTCGCTGGGTAGTTGGTGTGTGTGTGTGGGGGGGGGGGGGGGGGGGGGGGGGGGGGGGGGGGGGGGGGGGGGGGAACGGAGACTAGGTTGTCGAAATCTGGTTGGCTTTACAAAACTTTCCTCAAAAGGGGGTGTGGGGTGGGGAAGGCAGGGGGGGGGGGAAGGGGGATAGGGGGGGGGTAGTGGGGAAATGCTCTGACACTACTGTCTATGCCGGGTCGATCTGGTATTCCGCGTGCATAGAGTCCCGACCTCCCCCCCCCCCCCCCCCCCCCCCCCAAAAGGACGAGAAAGAAGCCATATTTCAGCAGGTAACTACCGAAGTTATCTACAAGTTGTTTGGTTTATTTCTTTTTTCTTTCTTTTTTTGTTTGTTTTGGTTTTTTTTCTTCTTCTTGAAGATGTCATATTTCAGCTGGAAACTACCAAAGTCATCGACAAGGTTGTTTTTTTTGTGTTTGTTTGTTTTTTATTCTTCTTCTTCCATTTCTTCTTCTTCTTCTTCTATGTCTTCTTGTTCTTGTTCTTCTTTCTTAGAACAAGTTTCAGGTGGTGGATAAAAAAAATCAACAAAACGGTGATACTGTTGGACCTGTGACAGTGATTACAGCACGGCACTTTTTTTTTCTTTACATACATACATATATATTTTATAAAGTCATTTTATAAAGGGGGACTACCTGCACGCAATGTTGAGGTAACTCTGGCTATCTATAGCCCGCCTATCAGATCTGCTGTACGGCTGGACGTCTTATGGCTGGAAGTAGGCCTCTGACGGGAATAACTTTATACTATAAGTTACAGATATGTACAGAAAAAAAATTATATATATATATATATATACCCCTAAAAACAGGAGTATGGCTGCCTACATGGCTGGGGGTAAAAACGGCCATACGCACAAAAACCCACTCGGGTATACGAGTGAACGTGCGAGTTGGAGCCCACGAACAAAGAAGAATATATATGAATACATGTATATATATATATATATATATATATATATATATATATATATAGAGAGAGAGAGAGAGAGAGAGAGAGAGAGAGTAGTTTATATATATATATATATATATATATATATATATATATATATATATATATATTACTGTTTTGTTGTTTTCTTAATTCAAATTTGAAACAATGTGGAAGGGAGAGAAAGAAAGAGGGGCGGAGAGGGAGGTGAGCAGCACACACACACACACACACACACACACACACACACACACACACAGATTCACCCCAATCTGTGTGTGTGTGTGTGTGTGTGTGTGTGTGTTTGTATCTGCACCGGTGTGTGTGTGTGTGTCTGTCTGTCTGTCTGTCTGTCTGTCTGTTCGTGTATGCGTGCACGCGGTGTGCGTGGCGGCGTGGAGAGGGGGGAGGAATGTGTGTGTGTGTGTGGGGGGGAGGGGGGGGAGGGTAGGGGGGTGATTACGAAAGCCCAAAAGGAAAAAAAAAACTTAATGATTTCCATTCTCATCCTCTCTGAAGTACCAGAACCATTTCGAAATAAACTGTCTGGGAGCAGCTAAAATCGGTATGAAACATTTTTGTTCGTTCATAATTGGAATGAACACTGCAAGCGATTTCTTTGGGTCCGCAAACCTGCTTCAGACAAAACGGAAAGTTGTTTTTTTTGGGGGGTTTGATGTTGTTGTTGTTGTTTTGTTTTTGTTTTTTGTTGTTGTTTTTTCAACTGTTGTTGTTGTGAAATACATAAGGAGACATCAAAAAGTCATCAAAAGAAAGAGATAATTAAAAAAAATAAAATTAAAACAATATCATTAAAAAAAAAATACACAAACACACGAAACACATTTTAATGTCACATTATCTTAACCATTCAGCACCTTAGGACAAAGAAGAATAGGCCGTGCTGAGGACGTCAGCTCTTCCGCTTGATTCGCCATCTCCAGATTACCAACAAACAAACAAACAAAAAATTCGTACGAAAACAAAAGGATAAAGAAAAAAAATACTTCAAACTCAAAAGCTAAACGCAAATGGAACACAAAAAAGGCCAAACAGGCCAACAACACTGTGCAGAATGGACAGCTAGTAGCCCATGCCAGTCAGTGTTTACAATTTCACTACCAAAAATAATAGCCCAGAGCACAACAGCACAGACAGAACATCACAGACTGCGGAAAAGAGAAGAAAAAAAAAGTGTCAAGACTTGCTCGAAAAAAAAAAACGGAAGGGGAAAAGAATGGGAATGCAAAAAATAATAATAATAATAAAAACAAATAAAAATAATTTTAAAAAAAAGGGGGGGGGGGACAATGAGGGGAAAAGGAGGGTGAAATAAAGAGAGCAATAGAGAAGAGGACATTTCTAGCACAGAATTTCCAGAAGGCAGGGATGCTATGTCTACTGAAAGACCCCCGGCATCCCAGGGGGTGTGGGGGGGGGGGGGGGGGCACTGATATGTGATGTGGAAGGCGAATGCAAGAAACATGTAACATTGTCTCAATGTGTTGTTACACCCTTAACATGAACGCTCACTAGAGAGAGACAGTGAGAGAGAGGGGAGACACAGAGAGAGAGAGACAGAGACAGAGAGAGACAGAGGAGAGACAGAGAGAGAGAGAGAGTGACAGAGACAGACAGAGACAGAGAGAGAGGGGAGACACAGAGAGAGAGAGACAGAGACAGAGAGAGAGAGAGAGAGAGAGAGAGAGAGAGAGAAACTTTTTATTTAAAGTGTTAGACAAGATGACAAGAGACGAATTTTTTATTCAAACGGCGTTGCAACACCGCCAAATTAGTTCTAATCTCATTTGCACCCGAAGCGAAGATCTCTCTCTCTCTCTCTCTCTTTCTCTCGATTTCAAAAAGATCTTCCCCTCTTTGTTTCTCACTGTCTGTCTGTCTGCCGCCCCTCTCTCTCCCCACACACACAACGACTTCGAAAAGACTCTCTCTCTCCCCACACACGATTTCAAAGACTCTCTCTCTCTCTCTCCTCCTCCCTCCCTCCCTTTCTCTTCACGAGTGAGTGTGTAAGTGGTGTCCGTGTGTGCCTTCACGTAAGGTTCATACTGTGTGATTCATTATCTAACACGGTTTGTTCGTGGCCCATTCCTTTCTTGTGCGTCAGAACCCTAACAAATAATATAAATCTTCTCTCTTTTTTTAGGTACTGTGCAGTTATATATATATATATATATATATATATATATATATATATATATATATATATATATATATATGATAGTCGTGTCCGACTATGACCATCAGAACAGCAGAGGAGGCAGCTGATGTTCCGACTATTTGGGCTAGAATTTGATTATAGGGGAGAGTGTCTTGCCCAAGTACATCCCCACTCTCTCGGCCAAGAGGGTTTTAGGACAGTCGGCGTTGGGATGGTTCCCCAAGGCCAACTAGCCCTCAAGGCTGCAGCACTTAGAGCCAGTGCAATTTTGCCTCCTGATTTGAGAGTCATAGTCCTTCACAAAAGACTAAGCTGTAAATGGTTTCCCATTGACTGGAGAAACCATTGATAATACAGCTCTCACTTTGCTGTTGGCCAAAATGTAAACTAATGTCAATCTGTGATATAAGCCGAGTGTTGGGCCATGCAGTTTAATAACAACTCTACTAAAGCACTCATAAGGTGTGCAACGTCGATAAACCATCAATTAAAACAAAGCACCGACAATCTATGAACAGAAAATCGACAAATCTTTGCCATAGCCATTGTCATTCTCTCTCTTTATCCCTCCATTGAGTCCAACTGAAAACCACTCTTCCACTCCATCTGGACAAACTTTAACACACGCACCAAAGTACTTTCCCTTTAATCTACAGAGTCGGCAATTACTTTTCAAAATGCTCTCGTCAACGGTAAAAGTAAAAAAAAAAAAAAAAAAGCCGATAGAACAGGTTAACTTACGTGACAGGTCTCTACCTTTCAACAGAAACGGAAAACGGGGATTTGCTGGCGAGTAATTATACTTTCTGGGGAAAAAAAAATCGGTTCTCTATATCGGAAGCATATTATTTCGGGATCAATTTTATTACAGGGGAAACGAACCATGGGAATCACCATTCCCTGGCGATTCCAGAACATAAATCAGCATTTCGCTGGGGGTACTTTGAGTGTCAAACGAGACACGACTGTCGCAATCTGATGGCTTTACAGAACTTGATCCGAGGAAACGGGGGAACCCACGGACCATCAATGCAGATATCGATTCGCGGAGTACTTCAGATACTGCCTGACCTTTGAAATATACGAGTGAGAAGCCACATTTAGCTGGTGACTACCTAAAGTCACGTGTGCGATCTTTTTTTTTATATATTTTTTTCTTTCTTTTTTTTTTATATACGTTTTATTCATGCAGCTTAGTCATACAGCTTGACTTTTAAAGTAAGTAGACTGCGATACCTTGCACACAGGAAACTTTGTGATACAGTTGCTTAATACTCTCTTCTTCTTTTTCCTCGCAGTTATTTGAGCTTTTAGGGCATGAACCAGCACTCGACGAACACTGAATCAGATTCAGAACAACTCTATTTTCATTGTCAGTTAAACCTTGACAAGGTTTATGAGACATGCATATACAATCACACATACCACACACAAAATGTAAGTTAACAATAAATAAATAAATAAAAATGTAAAACAAGAAATTGGAATTAGTTCTCCGTGCTATGACGTTTTGGGTAGCAGTTAATTGACTTTGTTTTCTAAACATAATTGGGAAACTGTTAAAAAAATAAAATTAAAAAATTATTAAAAAAAAAACCGGGCAAAGGCCTTCGGTGTTTTTGTAACTCTCGCTAACGTATACTTATCATTTGAGTCCATTTATAACAATACCATTTAAAGTTAATGAAATCTCGGGATATCTAACTGTTTATCGAAGGTGTTCACATCACCATACAAACGCGTTTCTTCATTCATAACGAGTGTTAATATTAGTCGCTTTGAAAAAAAAAAAAAAAAAAACGATGCCTCGAAACGAATCATTTCAAACAGCACAATAACATCCTATAATCATTCATTCTAGTCAGGTGTCCCAAAAGGTGGTGGTGACGGTGGTGGTGGTGGTTTTTGTGTTCGCCATCCTCTTTATCCTCACACACTCCCCCACTCCCCTACTCAGAATAACTTTACTTTCATTCCTCATCCAGTCTAAAAAAAAAAAAAAAACAAATAAATCCTGACTGAATCACGGACCATAATCAAACAGATTCGACATCTTTTAACTCTCTCCATACGAACGGCGAAAGAGACGACGTTAACAGCGTTTCACCCCAATTACCATCATCAAATTATTGCAAGCGGAAGGCTCTTATACTGAAGAGGTGAATGTTGACAAAGAATACCACAATTCTGACGACGGAAGCTAAAGGTTGGGTCATTGAGACAACCACTGGACATCCGAGGGGTCTGTGTAGAGGAGAAGAGAGGACTGGCCGTACTCAGTGAGTTAAAACGCTCACTTCGATGTAAGAGGGCAAAGGGGAAAGACGGTAGAGAACGTGACCAGATTCTGAGCAACTAAATAAAACCAGGAAGCAGGGTTTCTGTAAACGTATCCCCCTCAGGAAAAACGCTTCAAAACTCCACAGAAGATGCTCTCCACGCCACTCTCCGTTGGACCTTAGATCAAACTCTATAATGTGGAGGGGGTGGGAAACGTAGCAGCTTTGTGAGAATCAGGATTCCAGGCGATTCCAAATATGTACATCAGCATTTCGCTGGGTAGTTCTGAGAGTCAAAACGAGACAGACAGACTGTCGCAATCTGACTGGCATTACAGAAGAAATTCCTCCAAGGAGAAACGCACAGACTCTCAATGCAGGATCGATTCGTGGAGTATTCCGCATGCAAATATTTCCCGACCTATTTCAGTGTGAGTAAGAAGCCATATTTTCCTGGCAACTACACAACTCATCCGTGAGTTTTTATTTACACTTAAGCTGGGGGAGAAAAAAAAGGGGGAGGGGGGGGGAGTGACTGAAGATGGACTGATCACTGTTGTCTGCACTGATTTCCTTTGAATGGCCAGTCCTTTTCATACAGCGGAACAACTACGTTTGATTGAAATGATTTAACACTAGTTGCTTATAGCCCAGTCTACCATTTAGTTCGGTTTCTGTTCTATTTCAATAAGGTGTCAAAGCATACACACTGACACATATATACGCCACACATCTGCTGTCGAAACTGCATGTTTGTTGCATATATGTAATGCGTGTGTGTGTGTGTGTGTGTGTGTGTGTGTGTGTGTGTGTGTGTGAAGGTGTGTGCCTGCATGTTGTACATTTATTTGCTTATTTATCATCATTATTGTATTTTATTTCATTTTATTTATATTATTATTATTATCATCTTTCTTTTTTTCTTTTTTTCCTTCTTATTTACTTTTCAAGGCCTGACTAAGCGCGTTGAGTTACGCTGGTGGTCAGGCATCTGCTTGGCAGATGTGGTGTAGCGTATATGGATTTGTCCGAACGCAGTGACGCCTCCTTGAGCTACTGATACTGATACTGTCGAAAAAAAAAGGTTTATGTTAGAGGCCTTTGAATAACCATAATCAAAATTTTCATTGAAAACAAACATTCCATTCAAAATAATGTTATGTGCACCTGTGCTTTTTATGTATAAAGATTACTTCTTTTTTTTAAAGTTACGTGGAATTTATATGCTGATATAAAAAGAACTGCATTCACACACACACACACACACACACACACACACACACACACACACACACACACACACACACACACACACACACACATACACACATATATATATGACATAACAAAACACGTTCCAATATCAATATAAAAACACAGAAATTATTGTCAAGAAGAAAAAAAAAGAACTGACAAAACATTTGACTCTGTGTCATTCCACACTCGATTTCCTTCGCTCACTGCCTTCAAAGCATGATGAAGAACTTATGTTTCATTGGTTTTGACAGCTATTGACCAGAAAATCGATA
>NC_134907.1:17110993-17118493 GCF_041734735.1 Babylonia areolata
CTGTAATACACCTGCCTAAAAGTAATTCCATACGGTATATAAGGTATCGTGTATGTCTATCAGCAGCAAACTACTGTCAGAATCTAATGACCACCGCCGGGGGTAGGGGGGGCGGTGGAGTGGGGCGGGGGAGGGGATTGGGGACGGGAAGAAGGACGTAAGGGGGGGCGGGGAATATTTCAAGATATTAGATAGTAAAACAGAGAGGTCGGGGAGAGAGAGAGAGAGACAGACAAACATAGAAGTTAATACAGCGAGAGCAACACAGACACAGACAGACAGAGACAGAAAGAGAGAAAGAGAGAGAGATATATATATGCAGAAAGACAGAGAGACAGAGTCAGAGAGAGGGACAGAGACAGAGAGAGAGAGATAGAGAGACACACAGAAAGACATACACAAAGACAGATGGCTATACACAGACAGAGAGACAGATACAGATAGAGACAGAGACAAGCAGAGATCGAAAGACAGAGAGAGAAAGAGAGAGATACAGAGACAGAGACAGACAGACACAGACAGAGAGACAGACAGAGACGCGCAGGGATCGAAAGGCACAGACACAGACAGACAGATACAGACAGAGACACAGTGAGACACACACACACACACACACACACAGATACACAGAGACAGAGAGGGGCAGAAATGTAAAGACAGAAACAGAAACAGAAAAAAAGATCGCAAGTATAGGGGGTGGTGGTGGGGGGAGAGACAGAGAGAGAGAGGGAGAGAGAGAAAAACTGAAAAGACACAAAACTTGAGGGAGGGGGGGTGTCAAAACAGAAATACAGACAGAAAGAGAGACATATACTCTGAGAGACATGGGGGCAGACAAGAGTGACAGAGAGGGGGACAGAAAGAAACAGAGACAGATAATGCGAAAGACGTAAGGGGAGAGACATCGGACTAAAACAGAGAGACAGATAATGCGAAAGACGTATGGGGAGAGACATCGGACTAAAACAGAGAGACAGATAATGCGAAAGACGTAGGGGGAGAGACTTCACACTAAAACAGAGAGACAGATAATGCGAAAGACGTAAGGGGCAGAGACATCGGACTAAAACAGAGAGACAGACAATGCGAAAGACGTAAGGGGAGAGACATCGGACTAAAACAGAGAGACAGATAATGCGAAAGACGTAAGGGAAGAGACATTGGAGTAAAACAGAGAGACAGACAATGCGAAAGACGTAAGGGGAGAGACATCGGACTAAAACAGAGAGACAGATAATGCGAAAGACGTATAGGGGCAGAGACATCGGACTAAAACAGAGAGACAGATAATGCGAAAGACGTAAGGGGGAGAGACATCAGACTAAAACAGAGAGACAGACAATGCGAAAGACGTAAGGGAAGAGACATTGGACTAAAACAGAGAGACAGATAATGCGAAAGACGTATAGGGGCAGAGACATCGGACTAAAACAGAGAGACAGATAATGCGAAAGACGTAAGGGGAGAGACATCGGACTAAAACAGAGAGACAGATAATGCGAAAGACGTATAGGGGCAGAGACATCGGACTAAAACAGAGAGACAGATAATGCGAAAGACGTAAGGGGGACAGACATCGGACTAAAACAGAGAGACAGATAATGCGAAAGACCTAAGGCGGACAGACTTCACACTAAAACAGAGAGACAGATAATGCGAAAGACGTAGGGGGAGAGACTTCACACTAAAACAGAGAGACAGATAATGCGAAAGACGTAAGGGGACAGACATCGGACTAAAACAGAGAGACAGATAATGCGAAAGACGTAAGGGAAGAGACATTGGAGTAAAACAGAGAGACAGATAATGCGAAAGACGTATGGGGAGAGACATCGGACTAAAACAGAGAGACAGATAATGCGAAAGACGTAGGGGGAGAGACATCGGACTAAAACAGAGAGACAGACAATGCGAAAAACGTAAGGGGAGAGACAGACTAAAACAGAGAGACAGACAATGCGAAAGACGTATGGGGAGAGACAATGGCCTAAAACAGAGAGAGATAATGCGAAAGATGTAAGGGGGACAGACATCGAACTAAAACAGAGAGACAGATAATGCGAAAGACGTATGGGGAGAGACAATGGCCTAAAACAGAGAGAGATAATGCGAAAGATGTAAGGGGGACAGACATCGAACTAAAACAGAGAGACAGATAATGCGAAAGACGTAAGGGAACAGACATCGGACTAAAACAGAGAGACAGATAATGCGAAAGACGTAAGGGGCAGAGACATCGGACTAAAACAGAGAGACAGATAATGCGAAAGACGTAAGGGGGACAGACATCGGACTAAAACAGAGAGACAGATAATGCGAAAGACGTAAGGGGGACAGACATCGGACTAAAACAGAGAGACAGATAATGCGAAAGACGTATAGGGGCAGAGACATCGGACTAAAACAGAGAGACAGATAATGCGAAAGACGTAAGGGGGACAGACATTAAACTGAATCTAATGTAAACAAACGAGGCAAGTGACCGCCCCCTTCTTCAGTTTGAACCTTACCTCCTCCTCTTCTTCGTGTTGTGTACACATGTCCTGGTAATAAGACGTTTGACAAATCACGTGATCAATAATTCATCTCTCTCTCTCTCTCTCTCTCTCTCTCTCTGCTATTACTATTACTACTACTACATACGCGAGCGAGCGTGAGAGAGTATATGTGTGCGCGCTCGCGTGAGTGTTAAGTGTTTGTGCGTGCGTGCGTGCGTTCCCCCAGGCCCCCAAACCCCCAAAATTCCATGAACCCCCCCCCCAGCCCCCCCCCCCACCCGCACACGATCCCCCCTGCCCCCTATACCCATGCCTCCCCCCCCCTCCCCCCTCCTCCAGTACCTTCTCACTACCGATTGTGGTACATGTATGGCTGTGATGATGTATGTACGATTTACTCAAAGTTACCTTTTTCAATGTTTCTGTTTTTGTTTTGTACTTGTATTTTGTATCTCTTTTTGTCGCAACAGATTTCTCTGTGTGAAATTCGGGCTGCTCTCCCCAGGGAGAGCGCGTCGCTACACTACAGCGCCACCACCACCCCTCCCCGCCCCTTTTTGTTTTTTTTTTTCCTGCGTGCAGTTTTTTTGTTTTTTTTTTTTTTTTCCTATCGTTGTTGTTGTCTATGTTGTCTAGTGTGATTATTTATTGTACGCATGGGTTGCCCTAAGTTTTTGACATCTAAACTTCTGTGTGTGTGTGTGTGTGTGTGTGTGTGTGTGTGTGTGTGTGTGTGTGAGGGGCGTGGGGGTCTTTTATGTATACAGGTTGAATGACTGTGATTTTAGTGTATTGTTTATGTCTTTCTTACGCTGCAAATGAATTTCTCTCGTTGAGATGATAAAAGTATTCTGTATGTATTCTGGGAAAACCCGTTTCTTGATAAGAAAGGGGGAAGGTGGGGGAGGGATGGTAGGGGGTGGGGGGGGGGGGTAAGGAAGGTAGGTAGAAAAAGCGGTGGTGGTGTGTAATGGCCAGAGAACTAAGACCACCACCACCCTACCCCACCCCCCACCACCACGACGGAAAGATCTTCTTCTGCGTTCCCTCGTATGCACACGAGTGGGCTTTTACGTGTATGACCGTTTTTACCCCGCCATGTAGGCAGCCATACTCCGTTTTCAGGGGTGTGCATGCTGGGTATATTCTTGTTTCCATAACCCACCGAACGCTGACATGGATTACAGGATCTTTAACGTGCGTATTTGATCTTCTGCTTGCATATACACACGAAGGGGGTTCAGGCACTAAGCAGGTCTGCACATATGTTGACCTGGGAGATCGTAAAAATCTCCACCCTTTACCCACCAGGCGCCGTCACCGTGATTCGAACCCGGGACCCTCAGATTGACTGTCCAACGCTTTAACCACTCGGCTATTGCGCCCGTCGACGGAAAGATCAATACCCGTCAGTGTAGCGTAAATCATTTTGTAAAGAAGCTGCACGCTATCGATCAAGAGAGGGAGGGAGGTAGAGAGACAGGGGAGGGAGAATGAGAGTGGGAGAGAGAAAGAGAGAGGCAGACAGAGGAGAGAGGGAGAGAGAGAGAGAAAGAGAGAGAGAGATGGAGAGAGAAAGAGGGAGGGAGAGAGAGAGAGACACACACACACACACACACACAGATAAAGGCAAACAGAGGAGACAGGGAGAGAGAAAGAGAGAAAGAGAGAAGACTGGTTTCCACGCTGTGGCATGCATCCAATTTGTGTGTGCGTGTGCGTGTGAGCCTGGTGTGAGTGTGTGTGTGTGTGTGTGTGTGTGTGTGTGTGTGTGTGTGTGTGAGTGTGAGTGTGTGTGTGTGTGTGGATTAATGAAGTAATTATTGAAGTTATTATTCGAGTTATTGTCGTTATCATCATCATCAACATTATTATTATCATCATCATCATTAGCAGCAGCAGCAGCAGCAGTAGTAGTAGTAGTAGTAGTATCATATTTGTTGTTGCTGCTGCTGTTGCTGTTGCTGCTGCTGCTATTGTTCTTGTTGCTATTGTTTTTTCTGTTATCTTTTTTATTATCATCACACACACACACACACACACACACACACACACACACACACACTTTCGAACAGGTACACAGCCGTTTGTTTTTTCTTCTTCTTCTTCTTCTTCTTCTTCTCTAACTCTAAGATGTGGTGTAGCGTATATGGATCTGCCTGCCCGCTCTGACGCCTCCTGTAAACTGGGAACTGGAAAACTAACAGCCAGTCTTTTATCATACATGCACGCGCGCGGACACACTCGGGGATTGACCGCGAGGTACTAGTAACTGCGTGTCGTCTGCATGACACAATAATTATATCAATTTTCAGGCCATTGGTCAAGCGAATGCGAACGCGTCCTTAAAAAAAAAATAAAATAAAAAAATTTAAAAAAGTGTACCTACGGTGATTACATTAAATCGACCCCCACCTCTACCATCACCCCTCCCCCCTCTCCCCGCCACACACACACCCACTTATCACACCCTCAAACCGACCCCACCTCTACCTCCCCCACTCCTCCGCCCCCCCAACCCCCTTATCAAACCCTAACAGGTTTCCGGTGCCTCCCTCCAACTGAAGATCTTTGTCGTTTTTCACGATCACTGTCACCTGTGTAGTATAGTCAGGGGGGATTTGTCTCTGCAGGTCTGGAGAGAGAGAGAGACAGATACAGACAGATACAGACAGAGAGTCTGTGAACGTGTGTGTGCGTGAGAGAGAGAGACAGAGACAGAGACAGAGAGAGAGAGTGTGTGTGTGAATGTGTGTGTGCGTGAGAGAGACAGAGACAGAGACAGTCTGTGAATGTGTGTGCGCGAGAGAGAGAGAGAGAGAGAAAGAGACAGAGACAGAGACAGACAGACAGAGGCAGAGACAGAGTGAGAGACTCGCAGGATTAATAAAGTTTGTCTTCTCTCTCTCTCTCTCTCTCTCTCTCCTGCTGGTGATAAATGATTTGTAACTTGGGCCAAAACATATGACACAGATTGAGATACACACACACACTATTATATATATACTTATGTGTGCGTGTGAGAGTGTCTGTGTGTGTGTGTGACTGCATGCGAGTATGCGCGCGTGCAGACACACACACACACACACACACGCGCACGCACACACACACACACACACACACAAACGAGTATACATGTGCGCGTGTGCGTACGCGGCGTGTACGTGCGCGCGTGCCGATGTAAGCGGCACGCGTATTTATATTATGTGTGCGCATGCATGCTCTCTCTGATCATGCACGTACGCGTCCCCCTGGGTGCCTGCATAAAACGCACTGTGTGCTGCACGTGTGTGTGTGTGTGTGTGTGTGTGTGTGTGTGTGTGTGTGTGAGCATCAGTGTGCGTGCTGGCGAAATTATCATCTTGTCATTTTTACCTCCCCCCGTGTCAAGCCTTCTACGAGAGTCGCAAATGTTGAGAGAATGTGACTGGATCAATAAAGGATGAATCATCCCACCCCACCTCCCCCTCCCCCCCCCCCCAACACACCCCCCACCCCCCCAAAAAATGAACAAGAAGAAAAAAAAGTGTTTTTTTTAACAGGGGGCGGAGAAGAAGAAGGGGGAGGAGGGGGAGGAGAAGAAGTAGCAGGAGGAGGAGAAGAAGGAGTAGAAAATGGAGGTAGAGGAGAAGAAGGAGGATGGAGGGGGAGGAGGAGAATGGAGAAGAAGGAGGAGGAGGAGAGGAAGAAGAGGAAGGAGAAGAGGAAGAAGAGGAAGGAGGAGGAGCGGGTAGAGGAGTAGAAAATGGAGGTAGAGAAAAAGAAGAAGAGCGATGAGGATGAGGACGAGGAGATGATGATGATGATAGAAAGATAGAAAGAAAAAAAAAGAAAGAAAGAAAGAAAGAAAAGGGGGCGGGGGGAGGGAGATGGGTCGAGCACAGTCGAAGAAGATATATTATGCTTGTGTCTGTTATTCCTCCGAACAGTACGGGACAGACGGCTTTGTACCTCCCGGTACAGTACTGTGGCCACGGTGAGTTCACACGCTATACACATATCTATATATATCTATAGTTTCACACACACACACACACACATATATATATATATATATATATATATATATATATATATATATACACACACACATACATACATACATATATATGACTCCCTTTTCGATCTGGTAAGATGGCGGGGAATAATCGCCTCTGTGTGTGTGTGTGTGTGTGTGTGTGTGTGTGTGTGTGTGTGTGAAAGAGAGTTTGTGTGTGTGTGTGTGTGTGGGTGTGCATGTGTGTGCATGTGTGTGTGGGTACATGCGTGCGCGTGTGTGTGTGTCTGTGTCTGTCTGCCTGCGTGTGTGTGTGTGTGTATGTGTAAATGTGTCTATGTGTGTGTGTGTGAGTGTGCTTTTTCATTTTTTTCCCCTTTTTTTCCCATTTTTTTTTGTTGTTTGTTTTCTTGTTGCTGCTTTTTGCTGTTTTCATTCAACAGGGTCGTTTCTTTTTACCGAAACTGATAGTTGTTTACAGGATCAGTAAAAACCAAAAAATAAATAAATAAAATAAAGAAATAAAATAAAATAAAGAACGAATACAGGAGCAGTCAATGGTTGTCATCACCGATGAAGACATCAATTTCCTCAATGGGAGAATTGATGACAAATCGACTTACCTTCATGGATAAACCCCACATGACGAATCTCGGTGAATGACTTACCTCCACGGATGCTGAAATGACATACTTCTAATGGATGAAAGAATAATGGCGTTCCTCAATCGATGACAAATGAATGAATGAATGAATGAATGTGGGGCGACGTGAAGATAAAGTCTTGTCCATCCTGCAACCCTACTAATCCACCGACACACAAATTACCGCCCTCCCCCCACCCACCCACTCACACACACATGCATATACTAACCCCACAACCTACCGTGGCCCATCCCCCCCCACCCCCACCCCCCACCCCACCCGCCCCTCAAACCCTCCATTACAGCCCCAGCCTTTTCATACACACACGCATGCCGCTCGCAAACATGCAATCGCAAACACA
>NC_134907.1:17120993-17128493 GCF_041734735.1 Babylonia areolata
AGAGAGAGAGACACACACACAGAGACAGAGAGAAATACAGAAACAGACTTTGAGACACAGGCAATTACACACAGAGAGAGACACACACACACACACAGAGATACAGAGACAGACACACAGATGGGCTTAGACAAAGACGAGGAGGGACAAGAGAAGGACAGAGAGACTGAAACAATATACCCACGTCCACAAGATACCCTTAACTGTCTCCTAAATCCGACATCCACTCGTTGACAGTAAACGTAAACCTCCCACATACCTTTGCTCACCCTCCTCCTCCTACCTTTCAACCCCCCACGCCTCCCCCCCCCCACACACACACACACACGCCTCCCTGCCTCCACACCCCTCAACCCCTCCCCCTGCCACCACCACCACAACCACGACAATGTCCAAAGTCTCCTCTCCAAGCTTGGTGGGCTACATAAGCGATCTTTACGCAGCTTTTAAGTTTCCTAGGCGTTGAAGATTTCTCTCCAAAGCCTTCGCTAATTCCACGTAATTCTTAACGGTAAGCAAACTTAAGCGCTACAAAGATCGCACAGGTAAACAAATCCAGCCCAGATCCTCAGCTGACCCTCTTGTCTTTGACTTCCAATTTCAACCATTACGAGGGCTTCATTATAGGATAGTCAGTCGTGTCCGACTATGACCATCAGAACAACAGAGGAGGCAACTGCTGTTCCGACTATTTGGGCTAGAATTTGATTATAGTGGACAGTGTCTTGCCCAAGTACATCCCCACTATCTCGGCCAAGAGGGTTTTAGGACAGTCGGCGTGAGATGGTTCCCAAAGGCCAACTAGCCCACAAGGCTGCAGCACTAAGAGCCAGTGCAATTTTGCCTCCTAGTTTGAGAGTCATAGTCCTTCACAAAAGACTAAGCTGTAAATGGTTTCCCATTGACTGGAGAAACCACTTGATGATACAGCTCTCACTTTGCTGTTGGCCCAAATGTAAACTTATGTCAATCTGTGATATAAGCCGAGTGAGGGCTTCACAGGGTCGATAATAGCTCAACACCCTTTATCTCCAACCCCGCCCACCCCTACCCTGCCATCCTCCCCTGCATTACTCTTACCTCTTCCATTCAGCCTGGGTAGATCTTGTCGCGAAGATCTACCCTCACCATTCGGGGGATCTTTAAACGCTCCCCACTCTCTCTCTCTCCCTTCCGTAACCCACCGAACGTTGAAATGGATTACAGGATCTTTAACGTGCGTATCTGATCTTTTGCTTGCGTATACACACGATTCTTATCTGCCGATACAGTGCCCGTGAGGGTCTGAGCTAGAGTCCCTGTCTCGCCCTTTCTCCCGTGTTTTGACTGGCAAATCAAGCTGAGCGTGACGGGCGCAATAGCTGAATGGTTAAAGCGTTAGACTTTCACTCTGAGGGTCCCGGGTTCGAATCACGGTGACGGCGCCTGGTGGGTAAAGGGTGGAGATTTTTACGATCTCCCAGGTCAACATTAATGTGCAGACCTGCCAGTGCCTGAACCCCCTTTCGTGTGTATACGCAAGCAGAAGATCAAATACGCACGTTAAAGATCCTGTAATCCATTTCAACGTTCGGTGGGGTTATGGAAACAAGAACATACCCAGCAAACACGTAAAAGCCTATTCGCGTATATACGAGTGAACGTGGGAGTTGCAGCCCACGAACGCAGAAGAAGAAGAAGAAGAAAACTGAGCATCTAGTCGATAGGATGAGACGAACAACCGGGGCCCCGTGGGTTAGCAACACGCACTTGGCGCACTATAAAAAAAAAAAAAAAAAAAAATCATGGGTCATGCTGCTGGTCATGTATCTGCCAAGCAGATGTGGTGTAGAGTGTATGGATCTGTCCGAACGCAGCGACGCCTCTTTTGACAAAATGAAACTTCTAAACGCTCCAGCTACCTCCCCTCCCTCTCCCCCTCTCTCTCTCTCTTCTCATCCTCCAACTCCCCCACCCCACACCCCTCCAATCTCCCAGTTACAATCCCCACCATCCAACGATCTTGTCTGCTCTCCTCAGTGGGGGGGGGGGTGGGGAGGGGGGGCGGTAGGAGAGGGGGTGAGGGGGACGGGGGACGTGGGAACCCATTCAGATTGGCCATAATACGAGCTGAACAACGCACAAAAACACAAACACAAACACACACACACACACACACAGTGTTTAATATCGTGTTTCACAAGACACATAAGCTCAAACAACAGGCACACAGACAAAATTTAGTATCGTGTGTTCCACAAGACACAAAAGCTTCTCTTCTTCTTCCCCCCCCCCCCCCCAATAACCCCGCCCCCCTACCGCTACGTTTCACACCCCACCATAAAGCCCCTCACCCACCTGTTTCTTTTTTTCTTTCTTTTTTTTCTTTTTTTTAATTTTTTTCCCCTTCTTCTCGTCTAGTCTTGTCTTCCTTTTCTTTCAATAGTAGCAGTGGTTGTAGTAGTAGTAGTAGTAGTAGTGGTTGTAGTAGTAGGAGTGGGTCGAGCTTGTTTTTATCGAGGCTTGTGCGAGGGGTTTACTTGGAGGTGGGAGGTGGGGTGTAGAGGGGTGTGGGGGGGGGGGGGGTTGAGAAACAAGGCTAAATATTCAGTCACCGAGCGGGGCAATACAAAAAAAAAAGGGGGGGGGGGAAGAGGGGTGGGTAGAGGGAGGGGTTGTAATGTTTCACGGATGTCAAGGAGGGAATGGCATTCGGGGCGTGAAACAAAAGTTCTTTTGGCGAGGTGTGTTTCTGTTCTCTTGTCTCTCCTCTAGCTTCAGATCTCTGTCGGTCTGTTTGTCGGTCTGCCTCTGTCTCTCATTGCCTCCTCTCTGTCTCTGTCTCTCTTTGTGTGTGTGTGTGTGTGTGTGTGTGTGTTAGAACAACGGTATATGTGTAAGTCAGCCAATAACGTGCTAAAATCTTCAACGTTAGAAAATGAAGATTCATTCATTCATTCATTCACTCTGTGTGTGTGTGTGTGTGTGTGTGTGTGTGTGTGTGTGTGTGTGAGTGAGTTTGTGTGTGTGTGAGTGTGAGAGAGAGAGAGAGAGAGAGAGAGAGAGTGTGTGTGTGTTCTTCATCATATTCCTTCTGCAGGACTTTTTTTTTTGTCTTGTTTTTTTTCTTCTTCTTCTTCTTCTCTCTTTCTCCCCTTTCCATCACATCATAATATGCGTGCTATTGTAACTGATGTAGATTAGCAAGGACAGACTGGAAGAATGGTCTATGCCTAAAATCTTAATCATTGAACAAAAAACCGTTTTGAATTCTGAGTTTTGAGTTCTCTCTCTCTCTCTCTCTCTCTCTCTCTCTCTCTGACCATTTTCTTATCTCAATTGTAATGGGCCAGAAGCCAGAAGCGTCCACAATTAAACCATCATGAGTTATGAGTTCTCTATCTCTGTCCCTCTTCCCCACCTCTCTAATTAATCAACTGTCTCTCGCTCTCACAATCGTTATAAAATCAAACCAAATCATTTACAAAACAAATTAATGCAAAATAAAGCGTGAAGCAGAACGCATTTTAAAGGGCATCTCTCTCTCTCTCTCTCTCTCTCTCTCTCTCTCTCTCTCTCCACACACACACACACACACACACACACACACACACAGAGATAATAACGAAAAACACTTCTTATTTCAGTGTAAAGCTTCCGACATCGTGGGAGAAAAATGCAAAATTAATTTGAAAGAACACGTTGTTTCTGTTTTGTCTGCTGATGACGAAAATTGTAATTCATCCATTTTCCAAAACCAACTGCAGAAACACAGGGGAAAAAAAACAGACAAATAAACTTACACATAAAACACACTCACTCAAGTGTATTCTGAAGCAATTAACTTGAGGATTATCATGGTATGTTTTGTTGTTTTTTGCGGCAATGGAATTCGTGATTATGTAACAACGTATCACTGTTGTGAGTGGATGGTCGAGCCCGTGTATGTCATGAATTGTTTTCGAACAGGAACATTATCTTCCTCTTTTTTTTTTTCTTTTTTTTTTTACTTTCTTGAAACTGTTCGTTAACATTTCCTACGCGGGTGGCTATTTTTATACTTTGGTTTCGGTGTTCTTTCTGTTCTGTGAATCAGGACTTGTCTGACAACATACTTGTGAAACTGATAAAAAAGACATTGTCTGCCCCCCGGCGCGATAGACGACGTGAATAGTTGTTGTTGCCTCTTTCGTCAAAAGACCTTTTCCCAAGGCAATGATGACTGAAATATCGAAGTGTCAAAAGTGTCCTCTTTCTCCCTCTCTTTCTTTCTGTGTGTGTGTGTGTGTGTGTGTGTGTGTGTGTGTGTGTGTACAACAAAATTCATCTCTTTTGATTTTTGTGCTTATTTTCTCTATATATGTTGAAAACATCATACTTACTCCATCCATTACACAGTATTGTGCAGTAGAGTAAGAAGACCATGTAAAAGAAGATATCAATATTAAATATTAATAAATAAAACAAATTTTAAAAAAAAAAAGAAAAGCGTGCCATGTCAGTGCTTTTCTGTTATCCTCGGTAATAAAAAAATTAAAAAAAATAAAAAAAGAGAGAAAGAATTCTGTCTTGTCTTCTCTTGCCTTATCGTAATCTCTCCCCCCCCCTCCTCACTTTCTCTCTCTCCCTCATCCTTCTGTCAATCTGTGTGTGTGTGTGTGTGTGTGTGTGCGTGCGTGCGTGCGTGCGTGAGTGTGCGTGTCTATTCTTTATCATATTCTTTCTGCAGGACTTCTCTCTCTCTCTCTCTCTCTCTCTCTCTCTCTCTCTTTGAATTCTCTTTCTCCCCTTTCCATTAAATATACATGTGCTACTTTAACTGATGTAGATTAGCAAGGACAGGCTGGAAGAATGGGCCATGCCCAAAATCATAATCCTTTAATAAAAATTTTTTTTAAATCGTTTTGAGTTCTGAGTTCTGAGTTCTCTCTCTCTCTCTCTCTCTCTTAACCTTCTCTGCCTCCTTTTTTTTTTTTTTTTGCCCCCGTGCCTATATATCTTTCTTATCGATTTCCGTAACACCAACCACTTCATACACAATGGACTTTCAACCCTTTTGTATGAATACACAACAAGGAAGACTTTTCAGAGAAGAATTAAACATATATTTCCGCATTTCTCTCTCTCTCTCTCTCTCTCTCTCTCTCTCCTTGCATAGAAGAGCTGTAAAATTGATTCTTTTAAAATCTTCATCATTGACTGTATCTGATTATAAAGCTCTCGATATCCTCCCACTGAAAACAAAACTTCTATTTAACAAAGGTCTACTTATGTTCAAAATCATGTCTGGATTTGCTCCCCCCTCGCTGAAGAATAAATTTGTAATCAACACTCATCGTCATCTTCATAAAGTTATGGTACCACTTCCAAGGATCGATCTTTTTAAATCTAGTCTGTCTTATTCAGGGGGCTGTTTATGGAATGAATTATTATCCTGCCTCAATGTAAACACTGTAAAAAGCATCCCTAACTTTAAAAATATATATCGTGCACATTTATTGAAAAACATGTGATTATGTGACACATATCAATTATAAACAAAAAATCATGTATAGATTGTCAATATATATACGCCTCTCTCCTCCCCTGTCAGTCTCTATGTCTCTCCACTGTCACTGTCACTATATCTGTCTGTTGTCAGCCTCCCCTGCCTTCTTTACTCTTCCTCTTGTCCATTCTTCCTTCCGCTCTCCACCACGCCCCTACCCTATTGTCCTCGTTGTTATTCATCTATCGCGATATTGTATTGTACATACGTTCTATGTTATGTTTGCACATGCTTATGCAATTTTGACGTTGATGTTGTGAATTGACTCTCGCTTTTTTTTTTTTTTTTTTTTACTTTGTTGCTTTTTTTCCAATTATTATTCATGCCCAGAGGGCTGGATGTAAAAAAGTACTTTGTGCTTACTCCTTTACCCTCGTAAAATAAAATTTCGTTCGTTCGTTCGTTCGTTCGTTCGTTCTCCTTCCTCCACCTTGCCACTCGACAGACGTCTAATCCTGTCTATGATAGTATACAACAAGGAAGTAAATACATATTTATGCTCATTCTTCTTCTTCTTCGTTCGTGGGCTGCAACTCCCACGTTCACTCGTATGTACACGAGTGGGCTTCTACGTGTATGACCGTTTTTAACCCCGCCATGTAGGCAGCCATACTCCGTTTTTTGGGGATGTACATGTAGGATATGTTCTTGTTTCCAAAACCCACCGAACGTTGACATGGATTACAGGATCTTCAACTTGCGTATTTGATCTTCTGCGTGCGTATACACACGAAGGAGGTTGAGGCACAAGCAGGTCTGCACATATGTTGATCTGGGAAATGGGAAAAATCTCCACCCTTTACCCACCAGGCGCCGTTACCGAGATTCAAACCCGCGGTCCTCAGTTTTAAAGTCTAACGCTTTAACCACTCGGCTATTGCGCCCGTCATGCTGTGTGTGTGTGTGTGTGTGTGTGTGTGTGTGTGTGTGTGTGTGTGTGTGTGTGTGTGTGTGTGTGTGTGTGTGTGTGTGCGTGTTTGTGTGATATAACACACAGACACACACACACACACACAAATTGTTCATGTTCACGGAAGTAAACAAATCGATGTAATATGTATGTTAGTTATTTGTTTACTCCGTCATACGAGCTCTGGCCTAATGAATATATATAACTTATAAGCTACACCATCCCTCACTCATTCCATGCCCTCCCCCCCCCCTCCACAAACAGACACACACGCACGCTCGTACATATGCACAGACATTTTAATTTTTATTCTATTGTGTTTTATAAACCTTATGGTTTTATGACAACGTATTCTATTCTGTTCTACTCAAACACACACACACACACACACACACACACACACACACACACACACACACAGAGACAGAGAGAGAGAGAGAGAGAGACGCCTTTACTGTATGATGGATGAGTCTATTTTTGCTACTGCTTTCGGGGAAAGAAGGGAAGGTGTGTGTGTGTGTGTGTGTGTGTGTGTGTGTGTGTGTGTGTGTGTGTGTGTGTGTGTGTGTGTGTGCATGCTTGTGTGCATGTGAGTATGTCTGCGCGCGCGCGCGCGTGTGTGTGTCTCAGTGCCTGTGTCCGTTTACTTTTTAGACTACATGACAGGGGGGTGGGGGGGGGGGGGGGGGGTACTCTCTCGTTTCCTTTGATCATACATGAATAATAATAGTCTGACAGCGACTTGGGGTCCCAAGAGAGTGTGATGGGGGGGGGGGAGGGGGGAGAGAGACAGGGAGAGAGACAGACAGAGAATAGAGAAATCCAGATAGAGAGAGACAAAGAGAGAGATTCAGAAAGACAGATAAAGAGACAGAGAGAGAGAGAGAGACGCTGAGAGAAAGAGAGATAGAGACAGACAGACAGACAAAGAGACACAGAGAGAGACACTGAGAGAAAGAGACACAGAGAGACAGAGACAGACGGATAAAGAGACAGAAAGAGACACAGAGACAAAGAGAGACTGAGACAGATAAAGAGACAGAAAGAAAGAAAGAAAGAATGA
>NC_134907.1:17135993-17140993 GCF_041734735.1 Babylonia areolata
TGTATGTGTGTGTGTGTGTGTGTGTTATTTGTGTGTGTGTGTGTGTGTGTGTGTGTGTGATATCTGTGTGTGTGTGTGTGTGTGTGTGTGTGATGTATGTGTGTATGTGTGTGTGTGTGTGCCTGTATGTATGTCTCCATGTCTCTATGTATGCATGATAGTCGCGTACGACAATAACCATCAAAACATCAGTGGAGGCAACTCAGTGCTGTCCACATTATCTGCGCTAAAGCTTGATTGCAGTGGGAGGGGGGGGGGGCGGGAACAGTGTCAAGGCTGCCCAGTTTACATCCCCACTCTCTCGGCCAAGAGGAGTTTAAGGACAACCAGCGTTGGGATGATCCCTAAGGGGCCAGCTAGCCCTCAATGCTGCTGTATTAAGAGCCAGTGCAATCTTGCATCCTAGTTTGAGAGCATGTAAAAGAAATCGAAAGCACGCACACACAAAAAAACGCAAGAAATCCGTTTTTTTTTTTTTTTTTAAATGTGCTTGTCAAAGTAGAGATCGAAATTCTGCAACGCTTTGAATTTTTCATCACATGTGATATCGACATTTAAATGCGTGTGAGAGCAGAGATCGCAATTCTGCAAGGCCTTTAAAAATCTTTTATCAGAGATGAGGTCGAGTTTTCAATGTTTGTTTTTTTTAGGAGCAAAGACCGAAATTCTTAACAAAACAAAAACAAAAAAAAAACACCAAAACTTTTACAACTTGATCAGAGACGATATCGAGTTTTGAAATTCTTATAGGAGCAGATATAGAAACTAGGTGAGGTTGTGAATTCTTGTTATAACCTCAAAGGGCAGGGAAGGCTTCGAAGTCTTGTCAAAGGAAAGAGACACGTCCTGGGCAAATTCTTCATCAAAGCAGATTCTGAAGTTCTGTGGTGTTGTGATTTCTTCAGTGTCCGAGAAGGACAAACAACTTCTGCAAGGCATAAAACTCTTTGGCGAAGCAGATTATGCAAATTGTGTAGATTTAAATTTTCGCGATTTTTTTTTTTTTTTTTTTTTTTTTTTTTAAATTATTATTATCATTAATCTGCAACGTCTTAAATTTCGTCATCAAAGCACAAGTCGAAATTTTTGTGAGGTTTTCGTTCTTGTCTGAAGGATTAGATCGAAATTCGGGCAGTGATGATTTGAATTCTTATCAGAGCACGGATTGAGCTTCCAATGGTTTTGAATTTCACTGTGGAAATCAAAACGACCATTTCTGCTGACGTGGATTAAAAGAGGATAAAATATATCCGTAGAATTGTAGAATTAAAATACATGAAAATTCTCTGAGCGGAAATCTAAATTACATCCATATTGCAAAACACCACTGGAAGCCTGGTTTCACCTTAGCATGAGGGTACCAGCATTTACCTGCCCTTGAACGACAGAACCAAAGATTACTACTTACAACCGACATACGTGGTGGCTTCTAGGAGTACGACGGAGACATCTGTGAAAATGTAGTTCAGCGCATGGCGGACTCCCCGATAAATCCTGCCCCCTTATCTCCATCACATTTTAGTGGTCGGCGCCGAGTTATCACAAGGCGAAATGTCAAGTCAGCAGCATGCGGGGAAAGTTGCGGGCACTGCTTTCTGTGTTGTTGGGCTCGTAATATATATAATGTAAGCCGCTGAACGATATCCACGTACGCAAAGTTTTATTCACTTACCGTTGGAAAAAGATCTCCCCGGACAAACTAATAAAGACCAGTAAATTTGTTGGGTTTTTTTTTTTCCAGGTAACTAAACACAAACAAATACGGAGGAGAAAAAGAAAAGATCCAACCTACGCCAAATCTACCAACAACTGAAACAGACACACTCTCAACGCCCCCACCCCACCCCCCTCACCCCAAAAAACCGAGTTTCAGGTAACTATTAATGATTAATACGGTGGAGAAATAGCCGTGTGATTAAAGCGGTTGGACTTTCAATATGAGGGTCCCGGGTTCGAATCTCGGTAACGGCGCCTGGTGCGGTCAAGGGTGGAGATTTTTTTTTTTCCCCGATCTCCCAGGTCAGCATAAGTATTTGCAGTCCTGCTAGTGCCTGAACCCCTTTCCTGAGTATACGGCAAGCAGAAGATCAAATGCGCACGTTGAAGATCCTGTAATCCATGTCAGCGTTCGGTAGGTTGTGGAAACAAGAACATACCCAGCATGCACACCCCCGAAAACGGATTGTGGCTGCCTACATGGCGGGGTTAAAAAAAAACAAAAAAAAAACGGTCATACACGTAAAAGCCCACTCGTGTGTACATACGAGTGAACGTGGGGAGTTGCAGCCCACGAACGCCGACGACGACTCCAGTTCCGAGAACACAGGGGAGATTAATGAAGATACCATGCGTCTCTTGCAATGTTCGGATTTTGGCAAGGGTAACAGTTGGGATAGAAAAAAAGGCGCGTTTTTCTTTTTAATTTTTCTTTCCTCTTCACACACACACACACACACACACACACACACACACACACACACACGAAATGTCTTTGGAAAACGTTGTGCTTGTTTTGTTTGGGTTTTTTTCTCTTTTTTTTGGGTGGGGGGGGGGGGGTCAATTAAAAAACCCAAGACTTCCACAAATACATTGCTTTACGCTTTTTCTACTTCCTCGTGGAAACAACCGGAGGCAATAAGCCCTGGGGTCATCAATAACTACCCTAGCATTACCCACTCCCCACCCACCACACCTCTCTCTCCTCTTCCCTCTTTCCACCCCATTCACTCTCCCCCCCACCCCCCCACCCCACGCCTCCACCCCCACGCTAACACCCCACCCCACGACACAACTAAGTCTTTAAAGGTTCAAGGTTTCACCAGGAACAGTTGTTTTTTTGTTGTTGTTTTTTGTTGTTGTTGCTTTTTGTTGATATATTTTTTTCTTCCCTGTTACTTCTTCCCTCTTCCGCGTGGACAAACTTAAAACGTCAAGCCGAAGGGCGGCCTGGATTTATTACTGACTCCAGGTTTGTATAAACCCACTCACCCTTCCCCTTCCCCCCCCCCCCCCTCACGGCCAAGCACACACACCCCACCCCACAACCCCCCCACCTTCCTACCTCCTCCTTTCCTCTCCCTCTCCCTTAGCACTACTCAATCAGTCGGAGGTGACACAGTTTTAATGAACCAGGACAAACCTTCGGACCCGTTTTCTTTTTCTCTTTCCTCAAGTCATGGAAAACGATGGCAATATGGGTCCTGGATTTAGTAGGGGCACTCTCTCTCCCTATCACGCTCCTCTCTCTCTCTCTCTCTCTCTCTCTCTTATATATATCAAGCGAGAAAGCGAGAGTGCGAGTGAATAACGATATGACTGAACCGTTTCTGTGCCCGAGAGGCTTAAAGCAAGGTGACAATTGCAGTCCAATTTTATTTTTGTTCCTAATAAACGAACTAGCTGATGAAGTCATGCAACAAGGTAGACATGGTATAACACTTTCTCCTGATATTATTCAAATCCTCATTCTTCTTTTTGCAGATGATGTTATTCTGTTTTCTGATACAGTAGTAGGTCTTCAGTGTCAGTTAAATGTACTTAGTAATACTGCCGAGACTCTGAACCTTACAGTAAACGTTGAAAAGTCGAAAATTGTAGTATTTAGGAAAGGAGGACATATTGCATCAAGAGAGAAATGGTTCTATAATTGCGAAAAACTGGAAGTTGTGAACACTTACAAATATTTAGGCGTAGTTTTTTCCACTGGTTTGACATTTTCATATGCACTTGAGGAAATGTCTTTGAAAGCAAAAAAGGGTGTGTATGGAATCCTTAAATTCTTGTGGACGTTAGGGGAAAATTGTCCGAAAATCTTCAAATTATTTGATTGTCAAATTCAACCGATGTTATCCTATGTGTCAGAAGTCTGGGGATTAATGGCAGACCATACTGTCATTGAGAGAGTACACTTATTCGCTATCAAACGTCTGCTAAATATCAGTGTGAAAACACCAAGCACTTTAATTTACTGTGAAACGGGTAGATATCCTTTATATATCCAGACCTACACTAATTGTATTAGATATTGGTTAAATGTTACTAGGATGCATGAAACTCGCATTCCATTTAAAGCATATAGAATGTTGTATGGTCTCCATTGTAGGGATAAATACAACTGGGCATCACGAATTTGTTTTACATTATATAGATATGGATTTGGCTATGTGTGGGAAAACCAGGGTGTGGAAAATATAAACAGTTTCTTGTATGCTTTTAAACAGAGATTATTTGATTGCCATCTGCAAGATTTGGAAAGCAGTGTAACATCACATGATAGATTTACCTTATATTCTACATTCAGACAACTACACAACGCCCCGCAATATCTAAACATAATCAAGAACCCTGTTTTAAGAAAAGTTCTCACAAGAGTCAGACTTGGTGTATCTCCATTGAAACCGCATAGATTGAGATATTCAAAAAAGCGTGAAAATATGTGTTGCTTATTCTGTAAAGATGAACAAGAAACCGAACTCCATTTTATTTTGACATGCCCAGAATACAAAAATCTCAGAGAACAGTATATACCGAAGAAGTATCATGTGCGCCCCAATGCATTTAAATTGTCACTGTTGTTTGCAGATGTGAAGACATGCATTCCACTCTCTCTGTTCTTGTCCAAAGCCTTCACCCACAGAAACAAGTCTATCTTTGGTTAATGACGCATGATTACACACCAATCAGCCCATCTATCTTTTGTCTTTTTCTTCTTCTTTCTGTCAGTCTCTCCCTCTCTCTCTCTCTGTCTTACTCTGTCCTTTCTCTCTTTTCTACCCTTTGTTTGCTTTACATATATTGGCGCTGTTCTTTATAATGGATGTTAACACGGAAGCCCCCCCCCCCCCCCCCATTACCCCTGTTGTCACGGGCAGAAAGGCCTAAACAACAAACCATTCAGACTTCAGACTTAATATATATATATATATATATATATATATATATATATATATATATATATATATATATTGACAGATAGATAGATAGGCCCAAAACTCGGCTTA
>NC_134907.1:17145993-17160993 GCF_041734735.1 Babylonia areolata
GTGGGCAGAGGTGTGGGGATGGGGGTTGGGGTTGGGGGTAGGAGGGGTTCATGGTTTTGTGTGTGTGTGTGTGTGTGTGTGTGCGTGTGCGTGTTCTTTATTTGCTATAAATATATATGTATGTGTGTATGTATGTCGAGGGTTTTGTGAGGGTTTAAGTTTTGAGATGTAACTGACGCGTCAGTTGACTGGTGAAGAATGGATCCATGGATGCATGCGTGTGTGTGTGTGTGTGTGTGTGTGTGTGTGTGTGTGCGTGTGAGTGTGTGTGCGCGCGCGGGCGCCGGCGCGCGTGTTTGTGTGCGTGTGTGTGGAGTGTGTGTGGGTGGGTGTTTGGGTACATGTGAACGTTTTTGAGTTACACAGCTACCGATTTGCTTCATATCTTCCCTCTTTCATCGCTGGCCTTGCTGACGTACATACGTCTAAATATTACAAAACAAAAATAACACACACACACACACACACATACACACACACACACACATCTCTGTATATTTCACGTGTGTATGTCGAGGGTTTTGCGAGGGCTTAGGTTTTGAGATGTAACGCGTGAGTTCAGTTGACAGGTGAAGGATGCATGGATGGATGCGTGCGTGAATGTGTGTGTGTGTGTGTGTGTGTGTGTGTGTGTGTGTGTGTGTGTGTGTGTGTGTGTGTGTGTGTGTGTGTGTGTGTGTGTGTGTGTGTGTGTGTGTGTGTGCGTGCGTGTGTGGGGGTGGAGGGGGATGGGAGTATTTGGGTACATGTGAACTTTTGAGTAACACAGCTTCCGATTTACTTCATATCTCCGCTCTTTTATCATTGACCTTGCTTGTTTTTTTTATCATAAGCACAAACATTCGTCTAAATATTACAAAACAAAAATAACACAACACACACACACACACACACACACACACACACACACACACACACACACACACACACACACACGTCAAATATACAGAGAGATAGACACTGTGTGTGTGCGCGCGCGCTCAACACCAACCCAAAACCCGATTCCATGTGGCTGTTGATGTCACACACACACACACACACACACACACACACACACACACACACACACACACACACACACACACACACACACACCCAACACCTACACATAACACTACAGCACTCGGGAACGATGTAAGCCTGTCAGAACTTCACCACCCTTCATCCATCAAGGCTTCGTCGTCTTCTTCTCCTCCTGAGCACACATCCACCAACACACTTACCACCACCACCACCACTACCACTGCCTCCCCACCCACCCCTTCTCTCTTTCTCGCTAGTTAAGCCGGTGGGTTCGTCGCCATGGCAACGCAAAGGGAGCCCTTACTAATCCCCAGTCTTGTCTCTTGCAAGTCTCACTCACAGCATCTCGATTTCGCCATGGTAACAGGTAGAATGGTTGAAAGTTTCCTGTACTGTACTGTACTGTACTGTACTAGCTTCAGCTTTGCTTGGCAAGAGAGGCAGAGGCAAGAGCTTGGCTGGTGTTGGTGTTGGTGGTGCCATACTTGTTTTGTCTGGACTGAAGAAACCAAACGCCCTCGCGAACTCGCTCTCGAGCGATAGATATAATATACGGACCTGGTGTGTGTGTGTGTGTGTGTGTGTGTGTGTGTGTTTTCAACTTTATACGCCATTCTTCTGCTTCGTCCAGATCTCCGCGCTCAGCTCTTTCAAGTCTGGCCTTAAAACCCCACCTCTTCCCAAGATAGCCTCCCTCCCCTGCCTCTTCCTTGTCTTCAATTTCTCCAGTTTTAGAGTTATGCATGCGTGTGAATGACTGGTGTGAAAGCGCTTTGATTTGTCTCTGCACAAGATTCAGCACTATATAAATACTATTATCATTTTTACTTCTTCTTCTTCTTCTTTTTTTCTCATTGATCACAACAAGGTGATTAAAATTAAAAACGCATGCACGCAATCTTTACAGCCACCACTGATGTTTGCCATACTGGATAGCAAGAGAACTTGAGCATTGTGGATTTGGTTTTTCGTTTGGTGTTTGTTCAGTTGTTTTTCCTTTGCGGTGCGTCTTGTGTAGTGAATTCTTGAGTTATTTTTTCCTCCGACATTGGGTTTTTTTGTGTTTTTTTAATCATCATCTAACACCTGCCTTTTTTTTCCCCGACCACCTCGCATAATCTCCTTATTCAGGTCACTGCCAGTGTGGGGATATTTAGTTCGCTGCGTTCGTTCCTTTGCCTGCGCGCTTGAGCAAGCAAGCAAACACACACACACACACACACACACACACACACACGGAAGAAATAAACAAGACTGAAGCAAAGTGCGAGATGGAGGAAGACAAACAGCCGTGAGACATATGGTGATATCTAGTTCAGTGCATGCGTACCCAAGGACACACACACACACACACACACACACACACACACACACACGTCACACACAATATGTGCGCACGGGAGAAATAGACAACAAGCAAAGAGACAGACAGACTGACTGACAGACAACGAGACACACGGATATACACCGAAAACACTCCCAAGAAAAGAGTAAGCAAGAGACGCACAGTCAAGAGAGACAGACACACAAAAGACAGACAAAGAAGGAGAAATGAAGAAATGAAAGAGTAGAATCAGACAGCACACACACACACACACACACACACACACACACACACACAAAGACAGACAGAAAGATGGAGACAGAAAAAGGGAAACAAAAGAGTAGAATCAGACAGCAGACAGACACACAAAGACACAAAGACAGACAGAGAAAGATGGAGACAGTGACAGGAGGACATATGAAAGGGTAGAGCCAGACAGCAGACAGACACACAAAGACACAAAGACAGACAGAGAAAGATGGAGACAGTGACAGGAGGACATATGAAAGGGTAGAGCCAGACAGCAGACAGACACACAGACACAAAGACAGACAGAGAAAGATGGAGACAGTGACAGGAGGACATATGAAAGGGTAGAGCCAGACAGCAGACAGACACACAGACACAGTGACAGGAGGACATATGAAAGGGTAGAGCCAGACAGCAGACAGACACACAGACACAGTGACAGGAGGACATATGAAAGGGTAGAGCCAGACAGCAGACAGACACACAGACACAAAGGCAGACCGAGAAAGATGGAGACAGACAGGACAGAAAGAGAAATGAAAGAGTAGAATCAGACAGCACGCACGCACACACACACACACACACACACACACACACACACACACACACACACACACACGCATTCAAAAGACTGATAGATAAAGACAGAGACACGAAAGAGCAGAACCAGATAACAGAAACATTGATGATGAATATCAAACAACGAAAACATCCATGATGAACATCAAACAACGAAACTGACGTTTTTTAAACGCAAAACAAAAAACAAAACAAAACAACAACAAAAAAACGACGACTGACCACAATCAAGGAAATTGACCAACTTCCAACAAACACATGCATGCAACACTGACAACAACAACAACAACAACACCGGTAACTGCAAAACACCATACGCAACCACGGAACATTCACAAAAACAAAATAAAAAATAGATAATAAAAAAAAACTAAAACAAAACAAAACAGAGGCAAACACCGAATAATAAATAAAAAAAACACACACAATAAAACAACAAAAATGTTAAACTATATGGTTTTTTGTTTGCTTTTTTTTTCTTCTTCTTCTCCTTTTCTTGTAATCCATTCACGTGTCGAAGAAGACGAAGAAGAAGAAGACACAAAACCAGTCGAAAACTTTTCGCGGCGAGAGAGAGACAACAAAAGTAGGACGGCAATGTGAACCTCAGAGTCCTCGACAGTCTCTCACATTTCACGTGTCGATGGTTCACGTCCTTTGCACGTGCGGTTCGATCTTCGTGGTGTCAGCAAAAGTGAGAAAGGAAGGAAGGAAGGAAGGAAGGACTGGGAGAGGGTGGAATTGGTTGGGAGGAAGGAAAAGGGTGGGGTATGGAGGTAGGTAGGAGGAGAGGGGGTTCGGGGTGGGGGGGGGTGGGGGGGGGGGCGGGGAGGTAGAAAGGTAAGGTAGTTCAGTCACACGACCCTGCAGCATCATCTTATGCTCTGACGTTGTTGAAACCGTAGCGTCAAATATAGCCTTCTACTCTTCCATCTAACTCGAGTCTCTTTTGGTTTTGCGTCACGTTGGTTAACTCTCTCCATACGAACGGCGAAAGAGACGACGTTAACAGCGTTTCACCCCAATTACCATCATCAAAATATTGCAAGCGGAAGGCTCTTATACTGAAGAGGTGAATGTTGACAAAGAATACCACAATTCTGACGACGGAAGCTAAAGGTTTGGTCATTCAGACACCCACTGGACATCCGAGGGGTCTGTGTAGAGAAGAAGAGAGGACTGGCCGTACTGAGTGAGTTAACGGAACGGAAGAGAGTGTGTGATCATTGTATTGCAAGTCTTTCATGCGTGTTCTTATACTGATGTAACTCTGACTCGTTCTTAGCTTTAGAACCACCTCAAGATTTGTCATCTGTATCTGAACTCTCTCTCTCTCTCTCTCTCTCTCTCTCTCTCTCTCTCTCTCTCTCAGCTATAATTCCAGTACTTGTACCCCTTTAGGAAGGGGCTTTGGCCTTTGAATAGAACAGCTCTCTCTCTCTCTCTCTCTCTCTCTCTCTCTCTCTCTCTCTCTCTCTATCAGCCAAATTTTGCCAGTCAGCTTGTCAGCGTTCATGTTTATGAGGATGAAATTGAGTGAAAGATTTGCCGTTCATTACCAAATCAGACAGCCAGGTAGCATTTATCGCTGTTGTCACGATTCTGGCTAACGAAATGAAGCATAGCTTACATCTGACTGATTAAACAGAATCAACCGTGTTTTTGCTGTCACGTGTTCGAAAGTTCTGTCATTCAGTGAGAATATCAGATTTTTTACCAACAAAAAAGCAACACCTAGGTATATTGTATTGTACTGTGTTGCACTTTTGTCACAACAGATTTCCCTGTGCGAAATCCGGGCTGATCTCCCCAGGGATAGGACTATTAGCAACGGTGTCAACAAAGATATAAGACTCGCACTCTTGAATTTTCTTCCTTTCAAACACTGCTATTGCTCGCTCTTTCAGTTAGTGCCTACCAATGGGTAAATTTCATGACATATGAGGTTTTCTTCTTCCAAACACGCCCGCTCTTTTCGTCAAAATTCATTGATAGGTTTTAGCACTATGAGTTTTTCTTCTCTCTAAAACACTCGCTATTTTCATCAGAACCCATTGGTTGGTTTCAGGAATACAGGCTGGGTTTCATCTTCTATCAAACACGCTCGCTCTTTTCGTCAGAACCCATTGGTAGGTTTTAGAACCAATACTACTATTAGCTCGCTCTTTTCGTCAGAACCCATTGGTAGGTTTTAGAACCAATACTAATTCTAGCTCGCTCTTTTCGTCAGAACCCATTGGTAGGTTTTAGAACCAATACTAATTCTAGCTCGCTCTTTTCGTCAGAACTCATTGGTAGGTTTTAGAACCAATAGTTCTTCTAGCTCGCTCTTTTCGTCAGAACCCATTGGTAGGTTTTAGAACCAATAGTTCTTCTAGCTCGCTCTTTTCGTCAGAACCCATTGGTAGGTTTTAGAACCAATAGTTCTTCTAGCTCGCTCTTTTTGTCAGAACCCATTGGTAGGTTTTAGAACCAATACTAATTCTAGCTCGCTCTTTTCGTCAGAACTCATTGGTAGGTTTTAGAACCAATAGTTCTTCTAGCTCGCTCTTTTCGTCAGAACCCATTGGTAGGTTTTAGAACCAATAGTTCTTCTAGCTCGCTCTTTTCGTCAGAACCCATTGGTAGGTTTTAGAACCAATAGTTCTTCTAGCTCGCTCTTTTTGTCAGAACCCATTGGTAGGTTTTAGAACCAATAATACTTCTAGCTCGCTCTTTTCGTCAGAACCCATTGGTAGGTTTTAGAACCAATAGTTCTTCTTGCTCGCTCTTTTCGTCAGAACCCAATGGTAGGTTTTAGAACCAATAGTTTTATCTTCTAGCTCGCTCTTTTCGTCAGAACCCATTGGTAGGTTTTAGAACCAATACTACTCCTAGCTCGCTCTTTTCGTCAGAACCCATTGGTAGGTTTTAGAACCAATAGTTCTTCTAGCTCGCTCTTTTCGTCAGAACCCATTGGTAGGTTTTAGAACCAATAGTAGTTCTTCTAGCTCGCTCTTTTCGTCAGAACCCATTGGTAGGTTTTAGAACCAATAGTTCTTCTTGCTCGCTCTTTTCGTCAGAACCCAATGGTAGGTTTTAGAACCAATAGTTTTATCTTCTAGCTCGCTCTTTTCGTCAGAACCCATTGGTAGGTTTTAGAACCAATACTACTTCTAGCTCGCTCTTTTCGTCAGAACCCATTGGTAGGTTTTAGAACCAATACTACTCCTAGCTCGCTCTTTTCGTCAGAACCCATTGGTAGCTTTTAGAACCAATAGTTCTTCTTCTAGCTCGCTCTTTTCGTCAGAAACCATTGGTAGGTTTCAGGACTACGATTTTTCCTTCTTTCGAACACGCTCGCTCGCCCTTTCCATTAGTGCTTAGTGGTTAGTTACAGGACTATGTTTCGCAGTACGTCGATTCCTTTCAGGTACTGACGTCAGAGCTCTGAAGATGCTAAGGGTCGTCTGAATGCCAGGGAGTGAGGGCAAAGGATGTGGGATAAGGCAGAGACCCACATCAGGAAAGTTCACCGAACGGAAGCTCACTGCATGAGGAGATAGTGACGATTTATGCCAATAATTGTGCTTGTGTTGTGTGGTGTTTGTATTGTGTTGTAGTTGTAGTTGCGTTCTCCTGTACTGCAATGCACTGCAGTGACGATATATGCCAATAATTGTGTTGTGCCGTGCTTGTATTATATTGTGTTGTGTTGCGGCTGTGTTGTACTGCAATACAATGCAATGCAGTACAGTGATGATTTATGCCAATAACTTTGCTGCGTTGTATTGTGTTGTAGCTGTGTTGTGTTGTGCGGTACTGCAATGCAATGCAATGCAGTGACGATTTATGCCAATAATTGTGTTGTGTTGTGTTGTGCTTGTATTGTGTTGTGCTGTACTGCAATGCAATGCAGTGACGATTTATGCCAATAACTGTGCTGCATTGTGTTGTGCTTGTATTGTGTTGTGCTGTACTGCAATACAATGGAATGCAGTGACGATTCATGCCAATAGTTGTGTTGTGTTGTGGTTGTGTTGTGCTGTACTGCAATACAATGGAATGCAATGCAATGAAATGCAATACAGTGATGATTTATGCCAATAACTGTGCTGCATTGTGTTGTAGTTGCGTTGCGTTGTGTTGTACTGCAATGCAATGCAGTGACGATTTATGCCAATAATAATGTTGCGTTATGCTTGTATTGTGTTGTGTTGTACTGCAATACAATGGAATGCAGTGACGATTCATGCCAATAATCGTGTTGTGTGGTGTTTGTATTGTGTTGTAGTTGTGTTGTGCTGTACAACGGAATACAGTGACGATTTATGCCAATAATTGTGTTGTGTGGTGTTTGTATTGTGTTGTGTTGTGGTGTGGTTGTGTTGTGTTGTGCTGTACTGCAATACAATGCAATGCAATGCAATGAAATGCAATACAATGATGATTTATGCCAATAACTGTGTTGCGTTGTGTTGTGTTTGTATTGTGTTGTGATTGCATCGTGCTGTACTGCAATGCCAATTTATGCCAAGAATTGTGCTGTGTTGTGTATTGTGTTGTGTTGTATTGTATTGTGCTGTACTGCCGCAATGCAATGCAATGCAATACAGTGACGATTTATGCCAATAATTGTGTTGCGTTGTGTTGTGTTTGTATTGAATTGTACTATTGTATTGTGCTGTACTGCAATACAATGCAATACAACAGAACACAATACAGCGCAATGCAATATAATACATTGCATTGCTTTGCATTGTATTGTATTGCATTGTGTTGTATTGCACTTATTGCATTTACTGCGCTGTATTGTACTGTATTGTATCATTTATTTTTGTCACAACAGATTTCTCGATGTGAAATAGAATATTCACCTTAAAAATCAGCTGACGAAAACGCTGTCAGAAAAACGCACTAAGAATATATTTTCAAAATATTCTCTTTTTTCAATAAAAAAATTAACTTAGCTGAAAGAAAAACTTACTGAGGAGATATCTCTATCTTCAAAAACTGAAACTACGTTTAAATAACTATTGTTATGAAAGAAAAACGCACTGAGATAATTTTGGATAATACATACAAATCTTTTTTTAATCATTAAATTCATTTGTTTAAAAACCCGAGTTCTCTGATGAATCTTTTAGGATTTTTTTTTTTTTTTTTTTTTTTTTTTTTTTTTTTATAGGCAAACCTGTCAGAATCATGTTGATTTTAAGAACTGTGATAAAGTTGGAAATGAGACAAAACATTCAGTGCTCACTAATCGAAGTACTCAGATAAAACATGTTTAATTTCTTCAAGGCATACACGTTTAAAAAAAAATATGGTGATTACTTCACGAGAACAACCAAAAAAAATCCAATATACCAAATAAATTTCAAAAAGTTGAAGAACGAATGATCATACATCCTGGTATCACATAAGTTTATAAAATGGTGTGTGTGTGTGTGTGTGTGTGTGTGTGCGTGTGTGTGTGTGTGTGTGCGTGCGTGTGCGTAAGCGAGTAGCGATGGGGGAAAGTCGATGGTAACAACGGTTTCAAACAGACAACGGTTTCAGCCGTTTAATCATGTGTGTGTCTGTGCGTGTGTGTTAGTGCGAGTGTTGGAGTGTAACAGTTGTGGCACTGATCGTATGTTACTTTGTGAGTTTTATGCATTGTGTTTTTTTGTAATGTTAATGATTCTGTTTTATGTTTCTGCTACTTTTTATATGCTTTCTTGTTTCACTTTAGGTACTGGATTGTAAAGCTTTTGGGCTTGCTTATGCTTGTATTATAACGCTATATAAAAATAAATTATTAAATATTATTATTAAAACCTCAAAAAATTTCTGTTAATCCATCTACTCGGACGAAATTATCAGTGCGGTCATGGTCTGACATCGGCAATATATCTTCGTTTTTTTTTTCCCCTTTTCTTTCTTTTTTCTTTCCGTTCAGTCAGTGAGCTTCTGTCCCAGTGATTTTGATTTAGTCCAGTGATATTTTCCCCGGTCAGCTTCTGTGGTTGTTGTAGGATAGGTATTGGAAAGGAATATAAAGAAGTTTGGGGTTGGCAGCAGACGGTGTATGTACATGGAGAGGAGGGGGGTAATTCAGCGGTGCAGCAGGGATTATAGAATAAATGAAAAGGGTGACACAGGTCAGTGCAAAAGGGGTGGGGAGTTGAGGATACTGACGAACAGTTCGTTGGGAGGGAAGGAAGGAAGGAGGGAAGGAAGGAAGGGAGGGAGGAAGGAAGGAAGGAAGGATGGAAGGAAGGAGAAACGTTATCGCAATGATCGGCCTGGGGCAAAGCGAAGTTGGTGAAGCTTATATGGGAGAAGGTAAAGTGATATATCGATACAAATAAAAAAGAAAGATTAATCAATACATAAATCCCAAACAAATAAAGAAATTCATAAATACATAAATGAATAAACCACGATGGAAAACGCTACCGTAAAAAGTGACAGCTAAAACGTTACGTCTAAAACTGCGCAGTTCATGAAGACAGATAATTATGTCATATGGTTAAAAAAAAAAGAAAAAAAAAGAGAAGATATATATATATATATATATATCGCATCACAACTGCCCTGCCATGACCTGCCCATTACGACTGAGATAATCACTGAAATACAAGCAATAAATTACCGGCCGGTCATTGGACCTCGTAGCCGAGCTAGTATAATACCCCCACAAAAACATTTTGTTGACAACGCTGTTGATTTTGTTTTCTTAGCTATCCAAACGAAACCATGGTAAACATATGTTTACAGAAGAAGAAAAAAAGATTAGAAAGAAAAAAAAACCTTGCAACTGACATAAACATCTGTTGACAATAATGCAAACAACTAAGAGGCAGATCTAAATAACGAGAAATAATAACCATCGTCATCTACGATTCATGAAGGCACAGCTAATATATATATATATATATATATATATATATATATATATATATATATATATATGACCATGTTAAATCAAGCGACAGTAAGAGAAAAACTGACACGCGAACAGAATGAATCAAGCTTGCACACACCACGTATGTAAACAAGTGGGTTTGGGGGGTGGGTAAGGTAAGGGTAAAGCACATCCATGAACGCATACATGTACGCGGTCATAACAACGTACACGAAAATAGAGGTCACAGGTCCCTGGGTTAAAAAGCTGAAGTATGATAAATGACTCCCCCCACGACCTCCACGCCCCCCCCCCCCCCTCCTCCCCAACTAATAACCGTTCTACGCTGATAAGCTCGCATGATATCTTACGTACCGAAACCCACCCTATCGCTGAATAAACTCCACACACTCACACACACACACACACACACACACACAACCACCACCTCCACCACCACCACCACCACTACCACACTGAGAGGAGCAGAGAGAGGATTGGAAGATACATACAAGCAGACGACATTTCCCAAAAACAAGCAAGGAATGAAAAAGAAGAAAAAAATACACACTTTCAAAATAAGGTTAGGCAAGGGTAAAAAATTGGAACAAGCAGACAAGAAGTGAATCACACATACCTGGGGGTTGCTAGCAAAAGGTTATCTGGACAGAGAATTAGAAGACACGCACGAACACAGGATTTTACGTTTCAAAAGATGGTTTGCAAGTGCAGCACGCGAGAGCGAGTTCGAGAATAAGAACAGCTACACTGGCACACACAGCCCCCCCAACTCTTCCTTGGTCGATATCCTTGCGCGCCGCGTGTCCGCCACAACTGTTGAATACCAATCCGCCGCGCGCAGTGCAGATCAACAGATTCATCCCGGAAACCTCCCTCCCCGCATTTTTTTTTTTTTTTAACTTCAATACTTTCCTTTCTCTCTCCTGCTCGAGCGAATCGAAACAAAACAGCCCCCTCATTGAACCGTACACACAAGCAAGGTCTGTTTAATTCCCAGGTTTTATTTGTCTGTCAAAGGTCAAACGATCGCAATCATGACCGAAAGATGGCAGAAGGGTGAAACCGGCAGAGCCGGAGCAGACGATTTTCCGTGGGAACGTTAACACGGTTTGTCTCTTATCAATTTCTTCAAAACAACGGCATGTATTCACGAGACAAGTTAAGGAAAAAGAAGAAATTTTAAAAAAGTTGACGACGTGAGCAGGAACTAGGTCACAGAAGTTTCCGGTTTCAAAGGCTTTTTTTTTTTTTCTTCTTTTTGGTTTTCCAACCTGACTGGGAGAAAGTGAAAGGACTGAAACTGACTGACGTCGTCGGGCTGCACGAAATCGATCTTTTATTGTCTGAGTGACGTCAGCGTCTTCACGGTGCAGCACGTGCAAAACAACTAAAAGCACGCGCACGAGACACATTCTAAGTTTTGTTAAACTCAGTGAAAAACAAACGCTTTATTCTTCACTGAGCCGGTCTATTCCTGTAATAACTTGGGTAGAAAACACAACAGGTAACTACACGTTGATCATCGGTTACAATGAATGAATAAATAAATAAATAAATAAATGAATAAAATGATTAGATGAATAAATTCTCCTGGGCTTACTTTTCCGCTCCGGTTCAGTCACCTTTCTCACTGAGTAGTGGAATGAATGTGCTTCAGTTTCTCGACTGATATGCAACTGATTTTCTTGTATCAACAGCTTTATAATACTGAGTGAAGAACATCATAGTACGCCTTCCCGGCTGTTGCACTTACACTGTTTGACGCACATCTAGTGACCACTGACTGTGCACGCGCCGGTAGTGCACACTGCATCAAGTGTTTGACCACCTGTACGCAAGCTGGCTGACCGACTGACACACACACACACTGACACACACACACACACACACACACACTCACGCGCGCACGCACACACACACACACACACACACACACACAATGCTCTGAGCTGGAAAAGCCCTATTAGTCATTCCGAACAGGAAGACTGACGCGGATGCCGTGAAACTAAGACATTATTTCGTCAACTGAACGCGAGTGCACATATTATAAGTCTAGCCGGGTGTTCCCACTCTGGGAATGTACGTACTGACGGCACTTGCACTGACACTGACACTGACACTGACTGATGACATTGAGACGGCCAGACGGCCAACTGATTGCAAAAAGCGAACACTGAATTGCACCCCCCACACACACCCCCCACACCCCCCACACACACACACCGCACCCTCCACTGACTGACACACGCACACACACACACACACACACACGGGCAACCACCATGTTCGCGCAAGGGCCTGCACTCTCTCTTTCTCTCTCTCTCTCTCCGAAAGTCTCAGTCTCTCACTGTTACATACACACACTTCTATCCCATTGCCCCGCCCTCCCGCCCCCCGTCCCCTCCCTCATACACACACACACTGACTCACATAGACACACATATCCAACACACACACACACACACACACACACAAAACCCCTCTACACACACACACACACACACACACATCACACACACACACACACATCTAACACACACACACACACACATCACACACACACACACACATCCAACACACACACACAACCACTACACACACGCGCGCGCACGCACGCACGCATGCACACACACACACACACACACAACTCCCCTACACACACAAACAGACACACACACACACACACACACACACACACACACACACACACACACACTAATAAATCATGTCCCTGAGACATGAGGAAAAGCCGAGGGAGTTCACAAACAAGCGTGTAGACTCCGCAGTTAGTAACACACTGTAGGGTACTGGTGGACGACTCTCTCTTTCTCCTCTCTCCTCTCTCTCTCTCTCTCTCTCCTCCGTCTCTCTGTCTCTCTGTCTCTCTCTCTCTCTCTCTCTGTCCCTCTCTCTCTCCTCTCTCTCTCTCTCTCTCTCTCTCTGTCTCTCTCTCTCCCTCTCTCTCTCCTCTCTGTCTCTCCTCTCTCGCTCTCTCTCTTCTCTCTCTCTCTCTCTCTCTCCTCTCGCTCTCTGTCTCTCTCCTCTCTCTCTCTGTCTCTCTCTTCTCTCTCTCTCTCTCCCCTCCGTCTCTCTGTCTCTCTCTCTCCTCTCGCTCTCCGTCTCTCTCTCTGTCTCTCTCTGTCCCTCTCTCTCTCTCCTCTCTGTCTCTCCTCTCTCTCCTCTCTCGCTCTCTTTCTCTCGCTCTCTCTCTCCCCCTCTCCCCCCCCCACCCCCCCTCTCTCTCTCTCTCTCTGTCCTGTTAATAGCAATTCTGTCTGTGGTATACAGGCACATGCGTCACGCGTGTTCTTGCGTCTCTTTGTCTGCATTACTTCTCTGTCTCTGTCTCTTTGTCTGCATTACTTCTCTGTCTCTGTCTCTGTGTCTGCATTACTTCTCTGTCTCTGTCTCTGTGTCTGTGTCTGCATTACTTCTCTGTCTCTGTCTCTGTGTCTGTATTACTTCTCTGTCTCTGTCTCTTTGTCTGCATTACTTCTCTGTCTCTGTCTCTGTGTCTGTGTCTGCATGACTTCTCTGTCTCTGTCTCTGTGTCTGTATTACTTCTCTGTCTCTGTCTCTGTGTCTGCATTACTTCTCTGTCTCTGTCTCTGTCTCTGTGTCTGTATTACTTCTCTGTCTCTGTCTCTGTGTCTGTATTACTTCTCTGTCTCTGTCTCTGTGTCTGCATTACTTCTCTGTCTCTGTCTCTGTCTCTGTGTCTGCATTACTTCTCTGTCTCTGTCTCTGTGTCTGTATTACTTCTCTGTCTCTGTCTCTGTGTCTGTATTACTTCTCTGTCTCTGTCTCTGTGTCTGCATTACTTCTCTGTCTCTGTCTCTGTGTCTGCATTACTTCTCTGTCTCTGTCTCTGTGTCTGCATGACTTCTCTGTCTCTGTCTCTGTGTCTGCATTACTTCTCTGTCTCTGTGTCTGTGTCTGCATTACTTCTCTGTCTCTTTGTCTGCATTACTTCTCTGTCTCTGTCTCTGTGTCTGCATTACTTCTCTGTCTCTGTCTCTGTCTCTATGTCTGCATGACTTCTCTGTCTCTGTCTCTGTGTCTGCATTACTTCTCTGTCTCTGTCTCTGTGTCTGCATTACTTCTCTGTCTCTGTCTCTGTGTCTGCATTTACTTCTCTGTCTCTGTCTCTGTGTCTGCATTACTTCTCTGTCTCTGTCTCTGTCTCTGTGGCTGTATTACTTCTCTGTCTCTGTCTCTGTGTCTGCATTACTTCTCTGTCTCTGTCTCTGTGTCTGCATTACTTCTCTGTCTCTGTCTCTGTCTCTGTGTCTGTATTACTTCTCTGTCTCTGTCTCTGTGTCTGTATTACTTCTCTGTCTCTGTCTCTGTGTCTGTATTACTTCTCTGTCTCTGTCTCTGTCTCTGTGTCTGCATTACTTCTCTGTCTCTGTCTCTGTGTCTGCATTTACTTCTCTGTCTCTGTCTCTGTGTCTGCATTACTTCTCTGTCTCTGTGTCTGCATTACTTCTCTGTCTCTGTCTCTGTGTCTGTATTACTTCTCTGTCTCTGTCTCTGTGTCTGTATTACTTCTCTGTCTGTCTCTGTGTGCATTACTTCTCTGTCTCTGTGTCTGCATTACTTCTCTGTCTCTGTCTCTGTGTCTGCATTACTTCTCTGTCTCTGTCTCTGTGTCTGCATTACTTTGTCTCTGTCTTGTCTCTGTGTCTGTATTACTTCTCTGTCTCTGTCTCTTTCTGCATTACTTCTCTGTCTCTGTCTCTGTGTCTGCATTACTTCTCTGTCTCTGTCCTCTCTGTCTCTGTTGTCTGCATTACTTCTCTGTCTCTGTCTCTGTGGTCTGCATTATTCTCTGTCTCTGTCTCTGTCTCTGTGTCTGCATTACTTCTCTGTCTCTGTCTCTGTGTCTGCATTACTTCTCTGCTCTCTGTCTCTGTGTCTGATTACTTCTCTG
>NC_134907.1:17168493-17170993 GCF_041734735.1 Babylonia areolata
AGTGAGAGACATAGAGAGGGGTGGGGGATGGGTGGGGGGCTCAGACACAGAGAGAGCGAGAGAGCGAGAGAGAGAGAGGGGGGGGAGGGGTGCAGAGGAAGACAGGGGAGAGAGAGACAGAGACAGAGTGAGAGACATGGAGAGAGGGGGAGGGGGATGGGGGGGGGGTAGAGGGAGCTCAGAACATGTGCTACAGTGACTCTGATGCCAGACACAGAGAGAGAGCGAGAGAGAGAGAGAGCGAGAGGGGGGAGGTGTAGAGGAAGACAGGGGAGAGAGAGACAGAGACAGAGTGAGAGACATGGAGAGGGGGGTGGGGGGTGGGGGATGGGGGGGGGAGAGGGAGCTCAGAACATGTGCCACAGTAACTCTGATGCCAGACACAGAGACAGACAGAGAGAGAGAGAGAGGGGGGTGTAGAGGAAGACAGTGGAGAGAGAGACAGAGACAGTGAGAGACATGGAGAGGGGGGTGGGGGATGGGTGGGGGGCTGGGGGGGGGGAAGGGAGCTCAGAACATGTGCCTCAGTGACTCTGATGCCAGACAAAGAGAGAGAGCGAGAGAGAGAGAGAGAGAGGGGGGGAGGTGTAGAGGAGGACAGTGGAGAGAGAGACAGAGTGAGAGACATGGAGAGAGAGGGGGGGGGTAGAGGAAGACAGTGGAGAGAGAGACAGAGACAGAGTGAGAGACATGGAGAGGGGGGAGGTGGGGGATGGGGGGGGGGAGAGGGAGCTCAGAACATGTGCCACAGTGACTCTGATGCCAGACAAAGAGAGAGAGAGATGGGGGGGGGGGTGCAGAGGAGGACAGTGGAGAGAGAGACAGAGACAGAGTGAGAGACAGAGAAAGAGGGAGGTTGGGGGGGAGATCAAAACATGTCCCACAGTGACTCTGATGTCAGACACACACACACACACACACACACACACACACACACACACACACACACACACACAGAGAGAGAGAGAGGTGGGTAGAGAAAGACAGTGGAGAGAGACAGAGTGAGGGAGGGTGGACACAGAGACAGAGAGAGAGGGGGGTTGGAGAGAGAGAGAGAGGCAGAGACAGAGAGTGAGAGACAGAGAGATGGACAGAGAGAGGGAGGGTGGAGAGAGAGACAGAGAGAGAGGGACAGAGAGAGAGGGGGGCTGGAGAGAGAGAGAAAGAGAGAGAGAGGCAGAGACAGAGAGTGAGAGACAGACAGAGACCGGCACAGAGAGAGAGAGAGAGAGAGAGAGAGAGAGAGACGCTTTGACGCTTTGATGTTTCACTGTCATTGATTGTACAGTCCTTGTGACAGGAGGGGGGGGGGGGGGGGGGACACTACATTATCAGGAGACATAAGATCAAACAAACAAACATAATATAAATCAATATTCTCACCACACACACAAATAATACCTTTTTTTTCAGAAAATGAGACAAACACAAAACAGAGCTGATAACATCGGTCAGCTCGACCATACAAAATGAATAAATATTATTGCATACACATGCACACAACCATGTGTATCTATCAATTTATCATCAAACAACATGTCCTATAATAGCTGGGGGGGGGGGGTTCTATAAAGAGAGACAGAGAGACGGAGAGAGAGAGAGAGAGAGAGAGAGAGAGAGAGTGACAGAGACAGAGAGACGGAGAGAGAGAGAGAGAGAGAGAGAAAGAGAGAGAGAGAGAGAGAACGAACGAACGAACGAATGTTTTATTCAGTTAAGGCCAGAGCCCCTTACTGAAGGGGGAATCATTGATAAATAATAATTACAAAATGACATGACACAGTAAATAGACAATTCAAATCAACCAAAAATTGTTAGCACAATATCAACCATATCACCCAAAATAGTCAACACAAATATTCAACAACATTCACGAGATAACTGTACTTAGTCTCTTCAATCCTTCATATATATATATATGGCCAAGTTATGCAGAGTACATTCCTGTCTTGAAGACATGAGTAAGAGAGAGAGAGAGAGAGAGAGAGAAAGAGAGAGATGAGAGAGAGACAGAGCAAGTACGAGAGAACGAACGAACGAACGAACGAAATTTTATTTTACGAGGGAAAAGGTGTAAGCACAAAGTACTTGTTTACATCCGGCCCTTTGGGCAAGAATAATAATTGAGAGAGAGAGAAAAAAAAAGCGAGAGTCAATTCACAACACCAACGTCAAAATTACACAAGCATGTGCAAACATAAACATAGAACTTATGTACACTACAATATCAGCGATAGATGAATAACAACGAGGACAATAGGGTAAGGGGCGTGGTGGTGGAGAGCGGAAGGAAGAATGGACAAGGGGAAGAGTAAAGAAGGTAGGGGGAGGCTGACTGAACAGACAGATATATAGTGACAGTGACAGTGAAGACAGACATAGAGAGAGACTGATAGGGGAGGAGAGAGGCGTGTCTATACATGTTTGTTGTTTATAATTGATATGTGTCACATAATCACATGTTTTTTCAATAAATGTGCACGATATATGTTTTTAAAGT
>NC_134907.1:17175993-17178493 GCF_041734735.1 Babylonia areolata
GAGAAAGGCAACGAGGCGGTGCTCAAGTTACCCACACTCGCAGCATACAGCCGGTACCCGTTCACGCAGCACGCAACGTTCATTGTTATAACGTTACTGCATTACTGTGTACTGCGCGTGTGGGCATCTTCAGCATTGAGTTCTTTCTGACCACCAGTTATTTGGGGGCGTTTTGCACGTGCACACGAACCTGACGTGTGTTGTCACAAGGTGGTAACATTTTCAGAACAATACTCTGTGTGTGTGTGTGTGTGTGTGTGTGTGTGGTGGTATGTGTGTGTGTGTGTGTGTATGTGTGTGTGTGTGTGTGTGTGTCTGTGTTTGTGTGTTTGTTTGTTTGTTTGTTTGTTTGTTTGTGTTTGTGTGTGTGTGTGTGTGTGTGTGTGTGTGTGTGTGTGTGTGTCTTTGTTTGTGTGTGTGTATGTTTGTGTGTGTGTGTGTGTGTGTGTCTGTGTTTGTGTGTTTGTTTGTTTGTTTGTGTGTGTGTGTGTGTGTGTGTGTGTGTGTGTGTGTGTGTGTCTTTGTTTGTGTGTGTGTGTGTGTGTATGTTTGTTTGATTGTGTGTGTATGTTTGTGTGTGTGTGTATGTTTGTTTGTTTGTGTGTGTGTATGTGTGTGTGTGTGTGTGTGTGTGTGTGTGTATGTTTGTGTGTGTGTGTGTGTAGTTTGTGTGTGTGTGTGTGTTTGTTTGTGTGTGTGTGTATGTGTGTGTGTGTGTATTTGTGTGTGTGTGTGTGTGTTTGTGTGTGTGTGTGTGTGTGTGTGTGTGTATGTTTGTGTGTGTGTGTATGTTTGTGTGTGTGTTTGTTTGTGTGTTTGTTTGTTTGTGTGTGTGTTTGTGTGTGTGTGTGTGTGTGTGTGTGTGTGTGTGTCTTTGTTTGTGTGTGTATGTTTGTGTGTGTGTGTATGTTTGTTTGATTGTGTGTGTGTGTGTGTGTGTGTGTGTGTGTGTGTGTGTCTTTGTTTGTGTGTGTATGTGTGTGTGTGTGTGTGTGTGTGTGTGTGTGTGTGTGTGTGTGTGTGTGTGTGTGTGTGTGTGTGTGTGTGTGTGCTATTTATCCGATCGGCCTGGTTTTCTCTTGGGGCAGAACAGGGTGAGGGTGGGGAGGGGTATACCCTGTGACTTAATTAACGGGTATCCTAACACTTTCACAGTAGTAAATACACCGCCCGCAAATGGAACGGGGGGCCGGTGTGGGTGAGGGTGTGTGTGTGTGTGTGTGTGTGTGGGAGGGGGAAAGGCCTGGGGGGTGGAGGGTGGGGGGGGGGGGCGAGAGTGATTTTTGTTCCTCTGTCTAAACTGACTCTCCACCCCACACCCCATCCCTCCCTCCCCCCTTTCGAACACACACAAAACTGAACCAGGAGGACAGGTAGTGATTTTGGCTGATGTCTTCCCCCCCCCCTGACAAGTCATTTTGTTTATCTATTTGCTTACTTATTTCTAGTTTATTTAATTTTTTAGATTTATTTACTTGTTTATTCTAATCTAGTAATTCTTCTTTTTTTCTTTCTTTTTTTCCTGACCCTCAAGGCTTGACTAAGCGCGTTGGGTTACGCTGCTAGCAGGGCAGGCATCTGTTTAGCAGATGTGGTGTAGAGTCTATGGATTTGTCCGAACTCTGTGACGCCCTCCTTGCGTAACTGAACTGAACTGAACTGAACTGAACCAGGACTTCACCCCCTTCGGAACGCTTGCCTAATGACCACCATCACCCCTCCTCCCACCCGGATAAACAGATATATCCAGGACTTTCACACTCCCTCGAACAACGCAGTCTTTCTTCATCGAGCCAAAGATGCCAGCTTAGAACAACTCGAAGGGCTTTTTTTTTTGCCAATAAGTCGATAAACTCCACTCCAAATGATAAGAATGCCATCCTCGCAGCAACTGAATGCGTTTCAGTACAACATTACTGAGTAAATATATTAAACAGCCCAGTTTTGAACGCCTTTACACCACCAGAAAATGTTGCTCAGAATGTGCTTTGACAGACAGCAGGATCCCCAAGATGCTCTTGTATGGCCAGCTGAAGGAAGGCCACCGCGAACTTGGAAGACCCTGCAAGCGCTTCAAGGACAGACTCCTTGAAGACAAACCTCAAAAACCCTGTGACATAGACATCGCTTCCTGGGAAACTGATGACCTTGACCGCTCTTGCTGGAGAATGCTGTGCTCTGGTGGCATAAAGACGTTTGAAAACAAGAGAACGCTGGCCATTAATTAAGAAGAAGCGTGAGCGAAGGAAGCAGGGCTCACCTTCTGGAGACGTTTTCCCTTGCAACAACACCTGTGGGAAGTGCTGCTGCGCATCTAGAATCGGCCTCTTCTCCTATAAGGGAGGACACACACACCGACAGATAAGCCTGCCTGCCTACTCATCCGTCAGTCTGATCGAGAGAGACTCCATCAAATATTGCTCACTCTGCTAACACCAACGCTGGCATTCAAGACAAACGACTGGTGTAAAAATAAAAAAAATAGATAAATAAATAAATG
>NC_134907.1:17185993-17188493 GCF_041734735.1 Babylonia areolata
TTTTTTCGGGTGGGCTAGTTGGCCTTTGGGAACCATAGAAACGCCGACTGTCCTAAAACCCTCTTGGCCGAGAGAGTGGGGATGTAACTTGGGGCAAGACACTCTCCACTATAATCATCAAATTCTCAGCCTGAGATAGTCAGGATAGCAGATGCCTCCTCTGCTGTCCTGATGGTCATAGTCGGACACGACTGACTACCATACAATTAACCCTTTCACCGCCAGTCAATTTAGAGTGCAAAATTGCCTCGTGTGCTATAAACACAGAAAATATGGTGTCTAAGAATAGCTGGGGTTTCCCCCCGTGTGTGATGTGTAGAAAATATGACCTATCCTACCACCGAACAATAAAAGAGCAAGTAGGTTCATGGATAACAGGACCCCATGATCTGGTCACCCTTCAGTGACATGGATCCTCTACCTAGCTGCTGCACAAATGCGAGCTTGGGCAGTGAAAGGGTTAATAAGCACTGCACCCTCCCGTCGAATTTCACGAGTGCGTGCGTATCTACGTGTATGACAATCTTTTTTTTTTTAATCTCCAACCCCACCCCCCCACAACACCTCCATTAATCCCAGTCATCTCTCCTCGCCGTTCCCCCTTCTCTCCATTTAGGCATTTAACTCACTCAGTACGGCCAGTCCTCTCTTCTCCTCTACACAGACCCCTCGGATGTCCAGTGGGTGTCTCAATGACCCAACCTTTAGCTTCCGTCGTCAGAATTGTGGTATTCTTTGTCAACATTCACCTCTTCTGTATAAGAGCCTTCCGCTTGCAATATTTTGATGATGGTAATTGGGGTGAAACGCTGTTGACGTCGCCCCTTTCGCCGTTCGTATGGAGAGAGTTAACCTAAACAACATGCCCCCCCCCTCCCACTCCGCCCCCCCTGGCCCCTCCACCCACCCACCCAGCACCCCCAATGGTTGTGTGTGTGTGTGTGTGGGGGGGGGGGGGGGTGAGCATATTCATGATATTTCCATAACTCAGCAAGCACTGACATCAATAGCTGTTAACTGGAAACAAGCGAATTTGCTCTGCATACGTCATCGAGAGTGGTGGTGGTGGTGGTGGTGGGGGGGGGTTGAGGGGGTTGAGGGGGTTGAGGGGGGGGGTTGATGTGGGGTGGGGGTGGGGGGTTGGAGGAGGGGCTTGTGGGGAGGGTGGAGAAAAAGAGGGGGGGGCTTGGGGGGGGGGTATGAGATCAGCTCATACGATAACTTTGTAGATTTGGGTGGCTAAGGGGAGGGGGCGGGGGGGGGGGGGGGGGGGGTTCCTGGGAAACAACAAGGCAACACTAACCAAAACATGTCCACGCATAACAATGCCATCATTATGTGTTTTCCTCTCTCTCTCTCTCTCTCTCTCTCTCCGTGGTGTGTGTGTGTGTGTGTGTGTGTGTGTGTGTGTGTGTGTGTGTGTGTCCATGTCATACTAACCCTATCACCATGTGCCTCATTGGATTTTCCTCCGCGCTGGTTTTTGCATAGGCTATCAGTAATATCCCTGTCTCTCTCTGTCTCTCTCTCTCCACACACACGCGCGCGCGCACCTTCCCCCCCCCCCCCCCCCCAACACACACATCTTTTTACACACACATCCCCATCACCCTCCCCACCACCACCACCACCACCACATCCCTCCATCCAACCTCTCCCCCCCCCCTCCTCCACCGGCCTCCTCTTCCTCCACTCACATAGTAAGAAAAAAAAAGTATACTGGATAGAAATGTGAAACGAAAAGAGTTGTCAAGTTGTTCTTTGGATTCCAACTCTCTCAGGCCCATAACTACAAAGTAGTCGATGGGGGAAGCCTGAGGACCGCAGACGCAACCTCCCTTCTCCATCTGTCTCTGTCGGCAGCCGCCGGCAGCAGCTCACGTGTGTGGAGTCCGGTCCATTGTTTGATGTTCTCATGCCAGTTCTTCCGCTGTCTTCCTCTTCTTCTCCCGCCCTCGATGGTGCCTTGCATGATTGTTTTAGACAAGCTGGTGTGTCGAGTGTTGTGTCCAAACCATATATGAGCTTGCGTCTCTTCACAGTTGAAAGGAGAGGTTCTTGAGGTCCAGCAAGGTTCTCAATTCTGCTCCGTACATGTTCATTGGTCCTGTGCTCGATCCAGGGAATTTGAAGGAGCTTCCTCAGGCATTTGTTCTCGAAGGCCTGGATCTTCCTTTCAGTTTCGGCCGTCAGTGTCCATGCCTCGCAACCATACAGTACAATGGAGACTACCAGGGCTTTGTAGGTTTTGAAAAATAAAATTATGATATGATATAGTGTTCAGTTCAGTCCAGTTTCAAGTTCAGTTCAGTCACTCAAGGAGGCGTCACTGCGTTCGGGCTAATCCATATACTACGCCAAACCACCCACATCGGCTAAGCAGATGCCTGACCAGCAGCGTAACCCAGCGCGCTTAGTCAGGTCTTTGAGGGAAAATGAAATGAAATTCGGATGAGACGATAAACCGAGGTCCCGTATGCAGAATGCACTCAGCGCACGT
>NC_134907.1:17203493-17210993 GCF_041734735.1 Babylonia areolata
AAATATAACCGCACTAAAGAAAGCCAACAGTGAGATAATTAGTGGATAATTATTGGTAATAAGGCTCATGATGACTCTAGTATATAGTTAATTAAAGGGTGGAGATTTTTTCCGATCTCCAAGGTCAACACATGTGCAGACCTGCTAGTGCCTGAACCCCCTTTGTGTGTATACACACGTAGAAAATCAAATACGCACGTTAAAGATCCTGTAATCCACGTCAGCGTTCGGTGGGTTGTGAAAACAAGAACGATACCCAGAATGTACACTCCTGTAATCGGAGTATGGCTGCCTACATGGCGGGGTAAATAAACAAAACGGTCATACACGTAAACTGTTACATGTATGTCTGAGTGTGTGTGTGTGTGTGAGTGCCTGAAATCTGATTGAATGACACAGGAAACGAATGATGAGCGCCCAGTGGCAGCCGTCAGTCGGCTCTACCCAGGTAGACAGCCTGTTGTGCAAATGACCCCCGTGTTTGTAAAGCGCTTTGAGCTTGGTCTCTGACCGAGGAAAGGCGCTGTATAAGTATCCATATCGTATCATATCATATCATCTCATATCATCATGTGGAGTGATGGCCTAGAGGTAACGCGACCGCCTAGGAAGCGAGAGAATCTGAGCGCGCTGGTTCGAATCACGGCTCAGCCGCCGATATTTTTCTCCCCCTCCACTAGACCTTGAGTGGTGGTCTGGACGCTAGTCATTCGGATGAGACGATAAACCGAGGTCCCGTGTGCAGCATGCACTTAGCGCACGTAAAAGAACCCACGGCAACAAAAGGGTTGTTCCTGGCAAAATTCTGTAGAAAAATCCACTGCGATAGGAAAAACAAATAAAACTGCACGCAGGAAAAAAAAAAAAAAAAAAAAAAAAAAAAAGGGTGGCGCTGTAGTGTAGCGACGCGCTCTCCCTGGGGGAGAGCAGCCCGAATTTCACACAGAGAAATCTGTTGTGATAAAATGAAATACAAATACAAATACAAGTATCATAGTTGATGAACAGACTCATAATTAATTGATAGTAACCCGCTGAATCTTCCCCGGTTCCGTTGCTCTCACTGTCTCTTTCAGAGCGGTGGTGCCCTCGCTTGTGGTGTGAAACGGCACTGTGCACAGATGGATGGGTTTCAGTTTCAGTTTCAGTTTCAGTTTCTGCTCCTGGAGGCGTCACTGCGTTCGGACAAAGCCATATGCGTCACACCACACCACATCTGCTCGCCTGACAAGCAGCGTAAGCCAACGCGCGCTCAGTCATGCCTTGAGTGCAGTTTCAGTTTCAGTTTTCAGTAGCTCAAGGAGGCCGTCACTGCGTTCGGACAAATCCATAATTATACGCTACACCACATCTGCCAAGCAGATGCCTGACCAGCAGCGTAACCCAACGCGCTTAGTCAGGCCTTGAGAAAAAAATAAAATAAAATAAATAAAAAGAATAAATAAATAAAATAAAATAAAATAAAATAAAAAAAAGTGCATGCATGTAACTATATTTTGTGCACTTATCAAGAGGAGATTTCTTTTACAGAATTTACCCGGAGGACAAAACTCTTGTTGCTATGGATTCTTTCTTTCCAAGGGACGCTCAGTTCGATTTTCCTGTCAAACTTGAAGGGAGAAAGTTCGAACTCAGACCCTACCGGGGCTCTGCATTGGCAGATAAGCACCATGACCATCCTGCCACCTTGATCCTTGTACATAGATGGACGGACAGAAAGACAGACAGACAGACAGAGACAGGCAGACAGACACACAGGTAAAAAAAAAAAAAGAAAAAAAAAGAAAATGAATCCAAGACCATGAGGACCTGACAGATTTTGAAGATCAGATCAGATTCCCAGCAAAATCTTCCCCCCCCCCCCCCCCCCCCCCCTCCCCCTTCTCTACCCACCACCGGCCGACCGCAAGCACCACTACACTACCCCCCTCACCCCCCCCCCCCTCCAACTCCAGTATCTAGTCCCTCCTCCCCCTTCCTCTTCTAGCTGTTCGCCGTAACGTATTCCTCCGCAGATACAATTTGCCTCCCCTCACAATACGAGCGGAAAGCGCCAGTGGATATAGTACCACCATCAATGCCAGACTCCGTTCCCCTCCGACTCTGATTGTGTGACGATGAATATGACGCGGGATTGAATTTCTTCCTGGGCGCGTGCATACATGCATATTGATAAGTCGGTGGATGACGGGCAGGCTCGTGCGAGCGGACAGATTTATGTCCCTTCCTTTCCCTTCCGAATTCCCTCCCCTCCCTTACCCCTCTTTCTCCCAGAATGCTTTGCGGTGTAGTGATGGCACGGACGGAAGTGGAATTCGGGTTATCGCTCCGGATAGAGAAGAAACCAAAATATTGGATGGTTTGAACCGGAGCTGGCTTGGTGGCGGGGGGTGGGGGAATGGGGGGTGGGGGACGGGGGGCAGGGGAGGGGGGGTGGTGGCGGCGGTATTTGGGCGTTGGTGCTGGTTTGCGCTGATTTGGTTCTTTTTTTTTTTCTTTTTCTTCTTCTTCTGTTTATTTTATTTTCTGGTTTATGTTGATGTGGTCATTTTTCTTTCTTTCTTTTTTCTTTTCTTTTTTTTCGTCCTTTCTTTCTGTCTGTCCTTCATCACATCTCACTTTGTTTTCTGTTTCTCTTTTGTCTTTCTTTTGTGTAGGGGGTTTAGTAGTTAGTGTATGGTGTAGCGTATATGGATATGTCCGATCGCAGTGACGCCTCCTTGAGCGACTGAAAATGAAACTGAAACTGTTGCATCAAAACAGGTGCCGACCACTCTTTGTTTCTTTCTTCCTACCTTCCTTCCTTCCTTCCTTCCTGCCTTTCTTTCTTTCTTTCTTCCTATGTTTTTTTTTTTTCTATTTTTCCATCACCTCAACTTGTATAATGCGACTGGACATTTTAAAACAGATTTTGTATACAATCTAGCAATGCGTCTTTTTTTTCTTTTTTTTTAAATTGTGGAGTCACAAATCGAAATTCATTATTTTCGATAAAGGCTACTTGCTTGTTGCAGCTGACTGCATCCTATGTAGTGATTGTTACGGTTTCTTGTTCTTTCTTTCTTTTCTTTCTTTCTTTCTTTCTTTCTGTAGTGTGTGGTTTTTATATGACACTATACATTCACCACAATCTTCTTCTTCTTCTTCTTCTTCTTCTTCTTCCTCTTCTTCTTCTTCTTCGTTCGTGAAAAACTGAAGAAAGAAAGAAAGAAAGAAAAACTGAAGAAAGAAAGAAAGAAAGAAAAACTGAAGAAAGAAAGAAAGACAGAAAGAAAAACTGAAGAAAGAAAGAAAGAAAAACTGAAGAAAGAAAGAAAGAAAGAAAGAAAGAAAGAAAGAAAAACTGAAGAAAGAAAGAAAGAAAAACTGAAGAAAGAAAGAAAGAAAGAAAGAAAAACTTAAGAAAGAAAGAAAGAAAGAAAAACTGAAGAAAGAAAGAAAAAAAATGGAGAAAGAAAGAAAGAAAAACTGAAGAAAGAAAGAAAGAAAGAAAAGCTGAAGAAAGAAAGAAAGAAAAACTGAAGAAAGAAAGAAAGAAAGAAAGAAAGAAAGAAAGAAAGAAAGAAAAACTGAAGAAAGAAAGAAAGAAAGAAAGAAAAAGTGAACTGAGAAAGAAAGAAAGAAAGACTGAAGAAAGAAAGAAACAAAAGAAAAGAAAAGAAAGAACAAGAAAACCACAGCAGTCACAGGATAGAACGCAGTCAACTGCATCAAGGAAGCAGCCGACGATGAAATAAAATGAATATTCCCCGTCGCTTTCCATGACAGCTTGCAACGAAGAAAGGCCGACATCGATCCGTGCCTTGATGTATTCCCATTCAGCGTCAGCCCACAGCAGCAGGTCTGATGTTTACGGCGCATTCAGCTGCAATGTGTGATCTTCTGTCTCTGCTCCTCACGCCTCTTTGAGATTTGTGACCACTACTGACAGACACCCCCCCCCCCCCCCGCCCCCCGCCCCCTCCTACCCCCACCCTCAAAAGCCGTTGTTCGTTTCCCTTCAGTGCAGTGAGTTGACAGATGCGTCTGCAAAAACTTGGAGGCTATGTTGATCGCTCAAGCGTTCGGAGCGACGCAAAGTTTGCTTAGCGTTAAGGACTTTTCAATGGCAATAGTCGAGTGGTTGGTTGAAACGTTGGACTTTCAAACCTGAAGCTCACGGGTTCGAATCTCGGTTAAAGCGAATGCTGGATTCAGGGTGGAGTTTTTGTGTGTATGGTGTTTTGTTTTTTTTCCGATCTCCCAGGTACATCATATTATGTGCAGACCTGCTTGTGCCTGAACCCACCCCCTTCGTGTGTATACGCACGCAGAATGCGCACTTTAAAGATCCTGTAATCCATGTCAGCGTTCGGTGGATTATGGAAACAAGAACATACCCAGCATGCACACCCCCGAAAACGGAGTACGGCTGCCTACATGGAGGGGGTAAAAAAAAACACCCAAAACGGTCATACACGTAAAAGCCCACTTATGTACATACGAGTGAACGTGGGAGTTGCAGCCCACGAACGAAGAAGAAGAACCCCCCCCCCACCCCCCGCCCCCTCTCTCTGTCTGTCTGTCTGTCTGTCTGTCTCTCTTTAGAGAGATATGTCGATTTTCATGCTGTCCAACTACAGATTTTCCAAACATTCAGAGCCATGAATACATTGTCAGATCCAGTTCGTCTGGCGCCGTTTCAGACTTACAGATTTTTTTTTTTGGGGGGGTGGGGGGGGGGGGGTGGTGGGGGGGGGGGAAGTTCCTGATGCCTGTCTGCTGTTCGGTCGGTAATAGGCAGGAAGATCTTCAGTGGTGCGTTGTCTGAAGTGAGGAGTCCTGCATTTCTGTGTCTTGGTTTTTTAGGTCTGCCCGTGCTGCGCTGTTAAGAAATGTTCTATGGTGGGTTTACAGTTGTATCCTGCTAAAGCCTGTCCTGTCTTTTTGTGATAATGCTTGATGTTGATATATATATGATAAAAAAAAATATATATATGTATATATATATATATATATATATATATATATATATATATACATGTGTGTGTGTGTGTAATTATTATATATAAATATATATATATATATATATATATATATATATATATATATATTTCTATTATTGATTCATCCGCTCATTTATTGATATGTTTATGTGTCTGTCTGATAGGCTTGGTGACAGGTCATGGATGCGATAAAAGAGAAAAGGTGTCTCATTTCTTTCCTCTGTCGCCGTGAAATAAAAAAAATCAGTTCTCAATATAAAATTCTCTCTCACCCCAGGTGGAGGAAGGTGGCCGAATGGTTTAAGACGCTCCTATACCCAGTACAATGCCCGTGAGAGGTGTGGGTTCCAATCCTGCTCTTGCCCTTTTTTCCCAGGTTTCAGGACTGGAAGTATTGAATTGAGTGTCAAGTCTTATGCATGTGGCACGCACCGTAAAAGAACCCACGACAACAAAAAGGGTTGTAGCTATGGCAAACATTTTGTAGAGGAAACCCCGCTCTGATCGGTACATGAATGTACATGCATGCACTCAAGGCCTGACTAAGCACGTTGGGTGATGCTGATGGTCAGGCATCTTCTGACTGGCAGATGTGGTGTAGCGTATATGGATTTTTGTCGGAACGCTGTGACGCCCCCTTGAGAAACTGAAACTGAAACACTTTGTCTTTTCGTTTTTCTGCCCACGCCTTCCCTCCCACCCCCCCTCCCTCCCTGTGTTATATTCATTCAACAAGGACATTCAATTTCTTTATGTATAGGTTATGTTCAAAACACACACACACACACACACACACACACACACACACACACACACACACACACACACACACACACAATATTGTTTAGAAACAATATTAGGAGTACAAATACTGATATGACATAATCGTTCAATCATTTGAAATAACTGAATTGGCCTACAATGAATAATATTGACAATATTCAAATAAGACTGAATCACTGCTACAACTCATATTTGGGGGGGCTGTCATTGACGAACTAGAGAATATGGTCATTGCTTGATTGTGTAGTAAGTGACGGGATGTTTGCCCACTTTATCTGATTGATGTAGACTGATTTTTGTTGCAGTTGTTGTTAAATATCGTTGCTGATGCTGTTGCTCTATTGTCAATATTATTCATTGTAGGCCAATTCAATTATTTCAAATGATTGAATGATTATGTCATATTTGTACTCCAATATTGTTTCTAATCGGTATTGATATCATTCACTAACCCCCTCCCCCCCACCCCCCTCCCCACCTTTCAAATGGGAAACAGTATGCAGAATGTGAAACTAGCAGTCCAGAAAATATTGCTGCTGTTAACAGTAGAGATATGGTACATTAACCAACATACAATCTGCTATAATTAAAAAAGAAGACGAAGAAAAAAGAAAAAGGAATTCATATTCAACTTGCAAACTGAACAACTTATGAACGTAGTCGATATCAGATAAATGTAAAAAAAAAAGGAAGGATGAATAAAGGAGAAAGAAAGTAAACTTGGAAAGAAAGAGAAAATGGAGGAAGAAAATAACAACAACAACAACAACAACAAACACACAAAAAACCGAAGGTATGAAAATGAATCAGCTCAGTGCAAACCAGCACCAACACCCAAACACATTTCCACCTCCGGTTCAAACCATCCAATATTTTGGTTTCTTCTCTATCCGGAGCGATAACCCGAATTCCACTTCCGTCCGTGCCATCACTACACCGCAAAGCATTCTGGGAGAAAGAGGGGTAAGGGAGGGAAGGGAAGGGAGGGAAGGGAAAGGAAGGGACATAAATCTGTCCGCTCGCACGAGCCTGCCCGTCATCCACCGACTTATCAATATGCATGTATGCACGCGCCCAGGAAGAAATTCAATCCCGCGTCATATTCATCGTCACACAATCAGAGTCGACGGGGAACGGAGTCTGACATTGATGGTGGTACTATATCCACTGGCGCTTTCCGCTCGTATTGTGAAGGGAGGCAAATTGTATCTGCGGAGGAATACGTTACGGCGAACAGCTAGAAGAGGAAGGGAGGAGTAGAGGAACCAGTTGCTGATATTGGGTTAGGGGGGCTGGGGGGGGGGGGTATTGTGGTGGTGGGTGGGTGGGTGGGGATGGGGGAGGAGGATTTTGCTGGGAATCTGATTTGAAAATCTGTTGGGGGGGGGGGGGCGGGGGGGGGGGGAGGTCAGGATAGGGGTGCTGGGGGAGGGGGGTGGGGGAGGGGATTGGAGGGAGGGGTGTGTATGAAAGAGGGGTGGTCTTCCCCTGAATTGAAGATACAAGGCCGCTGCTGCTGTTGAGGGTGCCAGAGAAAGAGAGAACAAAAGGGTTTAGCATGGCTTGACCGCATCGCATCAGCGCTGTTTAATTACTTCTCGGGCTTGGGGGATAATTATGTTAATGAGTCATCCAGTCATTCATCATCGTGACGAGATTACGCATTAACTGGTGTCCCTGACTTTACCATTAGCTCGTTCAGGACAGTTATAGTGACCTAAAACTTTGTCGG